>NW_024543459.1:0-123319 GCF_018167655.1 Microtus oregoni
ACCCAGCACCCTGAGCACTGATCACCCAGCACACTGAGTACTGAGCACCGATCACCCTGAGCACTGAGCACCCAGCACCCCGAGCACTGAGCACCCAGCACCCTGAGTACTGAGCACCAAGCACCCTGAGCCCTGAGCACCCAGCACCCTGAGTACTGAGCACCCTGAGTACTGAGCACCGAGCACCCTGAGCACTGAGATCCCATCACCCTGAGTACTGAGCACCCAGCACCCTGAGCACTGAGCACCCAGCACCCTGAGTACTGAGCACCCAGCACCCTGAGCACTGAGCACCCAGCACCCTGAGTACTGAGCGCCCAGCACCCTGAGAACTGAGCACCCAGCACCCTGAGTACTGAGCACCCAGCACCCCGAGCATTGAGCACCCAGCACCCCGAGAATGAGCACCCAGCACCCCGAGTACTGAGCACCGAGCACAATGAGCACTGAGTACCCAGCACCCTGAGCACTGAGCACCCAGCACCCTGAGTACTGAGCACCCAGCACCCTGAGCACTGAGCACCCAGCACCCTGAGTACTGAGCACCCAGCACCCTGAGTACTGAACACCCAGCACACTGAGCACTGAGCACTAAGCACCCTGAGCACTGAGTACTGAGCAGCGAGCACCCCAAGCACTGAGCACCAGCACCCGAGTACTGAGCACCCAGCACCCTGAGTACTAAGCACCGAGCACCCTGAGTACTGAGCACCCAGCACCCTGAGCACTGAACACACAGCACCCTGAGTACTGAGCACCTCGAGCACTGAGCACCCAGCACCCTGAGTACTGAGCACCGAGCACCCCGAGCACTGAGCACCCAGCACCCCGAGCACTGAGCACCCAGCACCCCGAGCACTGAGCACCCAGCACCCTGAGCACAGAGCACCCAGCACCCTGAGCACTGAGCACCCAGCACCCTGAGCACTGAGGACCCAGCACCCTGAGCACTGAGCACCCAGCACCCTGAGCACTGAGCACCCAGCACCCTGAGCACTGAGCACCCAGCACCCTGAGTACTGAGAACTGAGCACCCAGCACCCTGAGCACTGAGCACCCAGCACCCTGAGTACTAAGCACCCAGCACCCTGAGTACTGAGCACCCAGCACCCTGAGTACTGAGCACCCAGCACCCTGAGTACTAAGCACCCAGCACCCTGAGTCCTGAGCACCCCAGCACCCTGAGCACTGAGCACCCAGCACCCTGAGTACTGAGCACTGAGCACCGAGCACCCCGAGCACAGAGCACCCAGCACCCTGAGTACTGAGCACCCAGCACCCCGAGCACTGAGCACCCAGCACCCTGAGTACTAAGCACCCAGCACCCTGAGTACTGAGCACCCAGCACCCTGAGCACTGAGCACCCAGCACCCTGAGTACTGAGCACTGAGCACCGAGAACCCCGAGCACTGAGCACCCAGCTCCCTGAGTACTGAGCACCCAGCACCATGAGCACTGAGCACCCAGCACCCTGAGTACTGAGCACCGAGCACCCTGAGTACTGAGCACCCAGCACCCTGAGTACTGAGCACCCAGCGTACTGAGCACCGAGCACCCCGAGCACTGAGCACCCAGCACCCTGAGTACTGAGCACCCAGCACCCTGAGTACTGAGCACCCAGCACCCTGAGTACTGAGCACCCAGCGTACTGAGCACAGAGCACACCGAGCACTGAGCACCCAGCACCCTGAGTACTGAGCACCCAGCACCCCGAGCACGGAGCACCCAGCACCCTGAGTACTGAGCACCGAGCACCCTGAGTACTGAGCACCCAGCACCCTGAGTACTGAGCACCCAGCGTACTGAGCACCGAGCACCCCGAGCACTGAGCACCCAGCACCCTGAGTACTGAGCACCGAGCACCACGAGCACTGAGCACCCAGCACCGCGAGCACTGAGCACCCAGCACCCTGAGTACTGAGCACCGAGCACCCTGAGTACTGAGCGCCCAGCACCCTGAGTACTGAGCACCCAGCGTACTGAGCAACGAGCACCCAGCACCCTGAGTACAGAGCACCGTGCATCCCGAGCACTGAGCACCCAGCACCCCGAGCACTGAGCACCCAGCACCCCCGAGCACTGAGCACCCAGCACCCCGAGCACTGAGCACCCAGCACCCCGAGCAGTGAGCACCCAGCACCCTGAGTAATGAGCACCCATCACCCTGAGTACTGAGCACACAACGTACTGAGCACCGAGCACCCTGAGCATTGAGTACCCAGCACACCGAGCACTGAGCACCCAGCACCCTGAGCACTGAGTACCCAGCACACCGAGCACTGAGCACCCAGCACCCTGAGTACTGAGCACCCAGCACCCTGAGTACTGAGCACCCAGCACCCTGAGCACTGAGCACCCAGCACCCTGAGTACTGAGCACCCCAGCACCCCAAGCACAGAGCACCCTGAGTACTGAGCACCCAGCACCCCAAGCACTGAGCACCCTGAGTACTGAGCACCCAGCACCCTGATTAATGAGCACCCAGCACCCCGAGTACTGAGCACCCAGCACGCTAAGTACTGAGCACCCAACGTACTGAGCACCGAGCACCCTGAGCACTGAGCACCCAGCACCCTGATTACTGAGCACCCAGCACCCTGAGCAATGAGCACCCTGAGTACTGAGCACCCAGCACCTTGAGCACTGAGCACCGAGCACCCCGAGCACTGAGCACCCAGCACCCGGAGTACTGAGCACCCAGCACCCT
This sequence comes from Microtus oregoni, assembly GCF_018167655.1. Classification (NCBI taxonomy): domain Eukaryota; kingdom Metazoa; phylum Chordata; class Mammalia; order Rodentia; family Cricetidae; genus Microtus; species Microtus oregoni. The sequence continues at coordinate 2,708 of NW_024543459.1, forward strand.
GTGTACTAAGCACCGAGCACCCTGAGTACTGAGCACCCAGCACCCTGAGCACTGAACACATAGCACCCTGAGTTCTGAGCACCTCGAGCACTGAGCACCCAGCACCCTGAGTACTGAGCACCCAGCACCCTGAGTACTGAGCACCCAGCACCCTGAGCACTGAGTACCCCAGCACCCTGAGCACTGAGCACCCAGCACCCCTGAGCACTGAGCACACAGCACCCTGAGCACTGAGCACCCAGCACCCTGAGTACTGAGCACTGAGCACCCAGGACCCCGAGCACTGAGCACCCAGCACCCTGAGTACTGAGCACTGAGCACCCAGCACCCCGAGCACTGAGCACCCAGCACCCTGAGCACTGAGCACCCAGCACCCGAGTACTGAGCACCCAGCACCCTGAGTACTGAGCACCCAGCACCCTGAGTACTGAGCACCGAGCACCCCGAGCACTGAGCACCCAGCACCCCGAGCACAGAGCACCCAACACCCTGAGTACTGAGCACCCAGCACCCTGAGTACTGAGCACCCAGCCACCCTGAGCACTGAGTACCCAGCACCCTGAGCACTGAGCACCCAGCACCCTGAGCACTGAGCACACAGCACCCTGAGCACTGAGCACCCAGCACCCTGAGTACTGAGCACTGAGCACCCAGGACCCCGAGCACTGAGCACCCAGCACCCTGAGTACTGAGCACCGAGCACTCCGAGCACTGAGCACCCAGCACCCGGAGTACTGAGCACCGAGCACCCCGAGCACTGAGCACCCAGCACCACGAGCACTGAGCACCCAGCACCCTGAGCACTGAGCACCCAGCACCCTGTGCACTGAGCACCCAGCACCCGAGTACTGAGCACCCAGCACCCTGAGTACTGAGCACCCAGCACCCTGAGTACTGAGCACCCAGCACCCCGAGTTCTGAGCACCCAGCACCCTGAGTACTGAGCACCAAGCACCCTGAGCACTGAGCACCCAGCACCCCGAGCACTGAGCACGCAGCACCCTGAGCACTGAGCACCCAGCACCCTGAGCACTGAGCACCCAGCACCGTGAGCAATGAGCACCCAGCACCCTGAGTAGTGAGCTCCCCAACGTACTGAGCACCGAGCACCCCGAGCACTGAGCACCCAGCACCCTGGTACTGAGCACCCAGCACCCTGAGTACTGAGCACCCAGCACCCTGAGTACTGAGCACCCAGCACCCCGAATACTGAGCACCAGCACCCTGAGTACTGAGCACCCAGCAACCTGAGCACTGAGCACCCTGCACCCCGAGCACTGAGCACCCATCACCCTGAGTACTGAGCACCCAGCACCCTGAGAACTGAGCACCCAGCAACCTGAGCACTGATCACCCAGCACCCTGAGCACTGAGCACCCAGCACCCTGAGTACTGAGTACCCAGCACCCTGAGTACTGAGCAATCAGCACCCTGAGTACTGAGCACCCAGCACTCCGAGCACTGAGCACCCAGAACCCTGAGCACTGAGCACCCCTGAGGACTGAGCACACAGCACCCTGAGCACTGAGCACCCAGCACCCTGAGTACTGAGCACCGATCACCCTGAGCACTGAGCACCCCAGCACCCCGAGCACTGAGCACCCAGCACCCTGAGTTCTGAGCACCCAGCACCCCGAGCACTGAGCACCCAGCACCCTGAGTACTGAGCACCCAGCACCCTGAGTACTGAACACCCAGCAGCCTGAGCACTGAGCACTGAGCACCCTGAGCACTGAGTACTGAGCACCCGAGCACCCCGAGCACTGAGCACCGAGCACCCGGAGTACTGAGCACCCAGCACCCTGAGTACTAAGCACCAAGCACCCTGAGTACTGAGCACCCAGCACCCTGAGCACTGAACACACAGCACCCTGAGTACTGAGCACCTAGAGCACTGAGCACCCAGCACCCTGAGTACTGAGCACCGAGCACCCCGAGCACTGAGCACCCAGCACCCCCGAGCACTGAGCACACAGCACCCCGAGCACTGAGCACCAGCACCCTGAGCACTGAGCACCCAGCACCCTGAGCACTGAGCACCCAGCACCCTGAGCACTGAGTACCCAGCACCCTGAGCACTGAGCAACCAGCACCCTGAGCAATGAGCACCCAGCACCCTGAGCACTGAGCACCCAGCACCCTGAGTACTGAGAACTGAGCACCCAGCACCCCGAGCACTGAGCACCCAGCACCCTGAGTACTAAGCACACAGCACCCTGAGTACTGAGCACCCAGCACCCTGAGTACTGAGCACCCAGCGTACTGAGCACCAAGCACCCCGAGCACTTAGCACCCAGCAACCTGAGTACTGAGCACCCAGCACCCCGAGCACTGAGCACCCAGCACCCTGAGTACTGAGCACCGAGCACCCTGAGTACTGAGCACCCAGAACCTTTAGTACTGAGCACCCAGCGTACTGAGCACCGAGCACCAGCACCCTGAGTACTGAGCACCCAGCACCCTGAGCACTGAGCACCCAGCACCCTGAGTACTGAACACTGAGCACCCCGAGTACTGAGCACCGGGCACCCGAGCACTAAGCACCCAGCACCTGAGTACTGAGCACCCAGCACCCCGAGCACTGAGCACCCAGCACCCTGAGCACTGAGCACCCAGCACCCTGAGCACTGAGCACCCAGCACCCTGAGCACTGAGCACCCAGCACCCTGAGCACTGAGCACCCAGCACCCTGAGCACTGAGCACCCAGCACGCTGAGCAATGAGCACCCAGCATCCCGAGTACTGAGCACACAGCACCCTGAGTACTGAGCACCGAGCACCCCGAGCACTGAGCACCCAGCACCCTGAGTACTGAGCACCCAGCGCCCCAAACACTGAGCACCCGAGCACCCTGAGAACTGAGCACCGAGCACCCTGAGTACTGAGCACCCAGCACCATGAGTACTGAGCACCGAGCACCCAGAGTACTGAGCAACCTGAGTACTGCGCACCCAGTACCCGAGAATGAGCACCCAGCACCATGAGTACTGAGCACCGAGCACCCTGAGCACTGAGCACCCAGCACCCTGAGTACTGAGCACCAAGCACCCTGAGTACTGAGCACCCAGCACCCTGAGTACTGAGCACCCAGCACCCTGAGTTCTGAGCACCAAGCACCCTGAGCACTGAGCACACTGAGTACTGAGCACCCAGCACCCTGAGCACTGAGGACCCAGCACCCTGAGTACTGAGAACCCAGCACCCTGAGCACTGAGGACCCAGCACCCCGAGCACTGAGCACCCAGCACCCTGAGTACTGAGCACCCAGCACCCCCGATCACTGAGCACCGGGCACCCCGAGCACTGAGCACCCAGCACCCTGAGCACTGAGCACCCAGCATCCTGAGCACTGAGTACTGAGCACTGAGCACCCTGAGTACTGAGCACCCAGCACCCTGAGTACTGAGCACCCAGCACCCTGAGTACTGAGCACCCAGCACCCCGAATACTGAGCACCCAGCACCCTGAGTACTGAGCACCCAGCAACCTGAGCACTGAGCACCCTGCACCCCGAGCACTGAGCACCCATCACCCTGAGTACTGAGCACCCAGCACCCTGAGAACTGAGCACCCAGCAACCTGAGCACTGATCACCCAGCACCCTGAGCACTGAGCACCCAGCACCCTGAGTACTGAGTACCCAGCACCCTGAGTACTGAGCAATCAGCACCCTGAGTACTGAGCACCCAGCACTCCGAGCACTGAGCACCCAGAACCCTGAGCACTGAGCACCCTGAGGACTGAGCACACAGCACCCTGAGCACTGAGCACCCAGCACCCTGAGTACTGAGCACCGATCACCCTGAGCACTGAGCACCCAGCACCCCGAGCACTGAGCACCCAGCACCCTGAGTACTGAGCACCCAGCACCCTGAGTACTGAACACCCAGCAGCCTGAGCACTGAGCACTGAGCACCCTGAGCACTGAGTACTGAGCACCGAGCACCCCGAGCACTGAGCACCGAGCACCCGGAGTACTGAGCACCCAGCACCCTGAGTACTAAGCACCAAGCACCCTGAGTACTGAGCACCCAGCACCCTGAGCACTGAACACACAGCACCCTGAGTACTGAGCACCTAGAGCACTGAGCACCCAGCACCCTGAGTACTGAGCACCGAGCACCCGAGCACTGAGCACCCAGCACCCCGAGCACTGAGCACACAGCACCCCGAGCACTGAGCACCCAGCACCCTGAGCACTGAGCACCCAGCACCCTGAGCACTGAGCACCCAGCACCCTGAGCACTGAGTACCCAGCACCCTGAGCACTGAGCAACCAGCACCCTGAGCAATGAGCACCCAGCACCCTGAGCACTGAGCACCCAGCACCTGAGTACTGAGCACTGAGCACCCAGCACCCCGAGCACTGAGCACCCAGCACCCTGAGTACTAAGCACACAGCACCCTGAGTACTGAGCACCCAGCACCCTGAGTACTGAGCACCCAGCGTACTGAGCACCAAGCACCCCGAGCACTTAGCACCCAGCAACCTGAGTACTGAGCACCCAGCACCCCGAGCACTGAGCACCCAGCACCCTGAGTACTGAGCACCGAGCACCCTGAGTACTGAGCACCCAGAACCTTTAGTACTGAGCACCCAGCGTACTGAGCACCGAGCACCCAGCACCCTGAGTACTGAGCACCCAGCACCCTGAGCACTGAGCACCCAGCACCCTGAGTACTGAACACTGAGCACCCCGAGTACTGAGCACCGGGCACCCCGAGCACTAAGCACATAGCACCTGAGTACTGAGCACCCAGCACCCCGAGCACTGAGCACCCAACACCCTGAGCACTGAGCACCCAGCACCCTGAGCACTGAGCACCCAGCACCCTGAGCACTGAGCACCCAGCACCCTGAGCACTGAGCACCCAGCACCCTGAGCACTGAGCACCCAGCACGCTGAGCAATGAGCACCCAGCATCCCGAGTACTGAGCACACAGCACCCTGAGTACTGAGCACCGAGCACCCCGAGCACTGAGCACCCAGCACCCTGAGTACTGAGCACCCAGCGCCCCAAACACTGAGCACCGAGCACCCTGAGAACTGAGCACCGAGCACCCTGAGTACTGAGCACCCAGCACCATGAGTACTGAGCACCGAGCACCCAGAGTACTGAGCAACCTGAGTACTGCGCACCCAGTACCCCGAGAATGAGCACCCAGCACCATGAGTACTGAGCACCGAGCACCCTGAGCACTGAGCACCCAGCACACTGAGTACTGAGCACCAAGCACCCTGAGTACTGAGCACCCAGCACCCTGAGTACTGAGCACCCAGCACCCTGAGTTCTGAGCACCAAGCACCCTGAGCACTGAGCACACTGAGTACTGAGCACCCAGCACCCTGAGCACTGAGGACCCAGCACCCTGAGTACTGAGAACCCAGCACCCTGAGCACTGAGGACCCAGCACCCCGAGCACTGAGCACCCAGCACCCTGAGTACTGAGCACCCAGCACCCCGATCACTGAGCACCGGGCACCCCGAGCACTGAGCACCCAGCACCCTGAGCACTGAGCACCCAGCATCCTGAGCACTGAGTACTGAGCACTGAGCACCCTGAGCACTGAGCAATCAGCACCCTGAGCACTGAGCACGCATCACCCTGAGTACTGAGCACCCAGCACCCCAAAAACTGAGCACCGAGCACCCTGAGAACTGAGCACCGAGCACCCTGAGTACTGAGCACCCAGCACCATTATTACTGAGCACCGAGCACCCAGAGTACTGAGCAACCTGAGTACTGAGCCCCCAGCACCCTGAGTACTGAGCACCGAGCTCCCCGAGCACTGAGTACCCTGAGTACTGAGCACCCAGCACCCCAAACACTGAGCACCTAGCACCCTGAGCACTGAGCACCCAGCACCCTGAGCACTGAGCACCCAGCACCATGAGTACTGAGCACCCAGCACGCTGAGTACTGCGCACCCAGCACCCCGAACACTGAGCACCCAGCACCCTGAGTACTGAGCACTGAGCACCCAGCACCCCGAGCACTGAGCACCCAGCACCCTGTGTACTGAGCACTGAAAACCCTGAGTACTAAGCACCCAGCACCCTGAGTACTGAGCACCCAGGACCCTGAGCACTGAGCACCGAGCACCCCGAGCACTGAGCACCCATCACCCTGAGCACTGAGAACCCAGCACCCCGAGCACTGAGCACTGAGCACTGAGCACCCAGCACCCTGAGTACTGAGCACCCAGCGCCCCGAGCACTGAGCACCCAGCACCCCGAGCACTGAGCACCCAGCACCCTGAGCACTGAGCACCCAGCACCCTGAGCACTGAGCACCCAGCACCCTGAGTACTGAGTACCCAGCACCCTGAGCACTGAGCACCCAGCACCCTGAGTACTGATCACCGAGCACCCCGAGCACTGAGCACCCAGCACCCTGAGTACTGAGCACCCATCACCCTGAGTACTGAGCACCCAGCACCCTGAGCACTGAGCACAAAGCACGCTGAGTACTGAGCACTGAGCACCCTGAGTACTGAGCACCGAGCACCCTGAGCACTGAGCACCCAGCACGCTGAGTACTGAGCACTGAGCACCCTGAGTACTGAGCACCGAGCACGCTGAGTACTGAGCACCCAGCACCCTGAGCACTGAGCGGCCAGCACCCTCAGCACTGAGCACCCAGCACCCCGAGCACTGAGCACCCAGCACCCTGAGCACTGAGCACCCAGCACCCCGAGTACTGAGCACCCAGCACCCCGAGCACTGAGCACCCAGCACCCCGAGCACTGAGCACCCAGCACCCTGAGTACTGAGCACTGAGCACCCCGAGTACTGAGCACCCAGCACCCCGAGCACTAAGCACCCAGCACCCTGAGTACTGAGAACAGATCACCCTGAGTACTGAGCACCCAGCACCCTGAGTACTGAGCCCCCAACACCCTGAGTACTGAGCACCCAGCTCCCCGAGCACTGAGCACCAAGCACCCCGAGAATGAGCACCCAGCACCCTGAGTACTGAGAACCGAGCACCCTGAGGACTGAGCACAGAGCACCCTGAGTACTGAGCCCCCAGCACCCTGAGTACTGAGCACCCAGCACCCTGAGCACCCAGCACCCCGAGAATGAGCACCCAGCACCCTGAGTACTGAGCACCCAGCACCCTGAGTACTGAGCACTAAGCACCCAGAGCACTGAGCCCCCAGCACCCCGAGCACGGAGCACCCAGGACCAAGAGCACTGAGTACTGAGCACCCAGCACCCTGAGTACTGTGCACCGAGCTCCCCGAGCACTGAGCACCCTGAGTACTGAGCACTGAGCACCAAGCACCCTGAGTACTGAGCACCCAGCACGCTGAGTACTGAGCACCCAGCACCCTGAGCACTGAGCACCCAGCACCCTGAGCACTGAGCACCAAGCACCCTGAGTACTGAGCACCCAGCACGCTGTGTACTGAGCACCCAGCACCCCGAGCACTGAGCACCCAGCACCCTGAGTACTGAGCACTGAGCACCCAGCACCCCGAGCACTGAGCACCCAGCACCCTGAGTACTGAGCACCCAGCACCCTGAGTACTGAGCACCCAGCACCCTGAGTACTGAGCACCCAGCACCTCGAATACTGAGCACCCAGCACCCTGAGTACTGAGCACCCAGCAACCTGAGCACTGAGCACCCAGCACCCCGAGCACTGAGCACCCATCACCCTGAGTACTGAGCACCCAGCACCCTGAGCACTGAGCACCCAGCACCCTGAGCACTGATCACCCAGCACACTGAGCACTGAGCACCCAGCACCCTGAGTACTGAGCACCCAGCACCCTGAGTACTGAGCACTCAGCACCCTGAGTACTGAGCACCCAGCACCCCGAGCACTGAGCACCCAGCACCCTGAGCACTGAGCACCCTGAGGACTGAGCACCCAGCATCCTGAGCACTGAGCACCCAGCACCCTGAGTACTGAGCACCGATCACCCTGAGCACTGAGCACCCAGCAACCTGAGCACTGAGCACCCAGGACCCTGAGTACTGAGCACCCAGTACCCCGAGCACTGAGCACCCAGCACCCTGAGCACTGAGCACCCAGCACCCCGAGTACTGAGCACACAGCACTCTGAGTACTGAGCACCGAGCACCCCGAGCACTGAGCACACAGCACCCTGAATACTGCGCACCCAGCACCCCAAACACTGAGCACCGAGCACCCTGAGAACTGAGCACCGAGCACCCTGAGTACTGAGCACCCAGCACCATGAGTACTGAGCACCGAGCACCCAGAGTACTGAGAAACCTCAGTACTGAGCACCCAGCACCCCGAGAATGAGCACCCAGCACCGTGAGTACTGAGCACCGAGCACCCTGAGCACTGAGCACCCAGCACCCTGAGTACTGAGCACCAAGCACCCTGAGTACTGAGCACCCAGCACCCTGAGTACTGAGCACCCAGCACCCTGAGTTCTGAGCACCCAGCACCCTGAGCACTGAGCACACTGAGTAATGAGCACCCAGCACCCTGAGCACTGAGGACCCAGCACCCTGAGTACTGAGCACCCAGCACCCTGAGTACTGAGCACTGAGCACTGAGCAGCCTGAGCACTGAGCACCCAGCACCCTGAGCACTGCGCACCCAGCATCCTGAGCACTGAGTACTGAGCACCCAGCCCCCTGAGCACTGAGCACCCAGCACCCTGAGCACTGAGCACGCATCACCCTGAGTACTGAGCACCCAGCACCCCAAACACTGAGCACCGAGCACCCTGAGAACTATGCACCGAGCTCCCCGAGCACTGAGCACTCTGAGTACTGAGCACCCAGCACCGTGAGTACTGAGCACCGAGCTCCCCGAGCACTGAGCACCCTGAGTACTGAGCACCCAGCACCCCGATAACTGAGCACCTAGCACCCTGAGCACTGAGCACCCAGCACCCTGAGCACTGAGCACCCAGCACCCTGAGTACTGAGCACCCAGCACACTGAGTACTGAGCACCCAGCACCCTGAGTACTGAGCACTGAGCACCCCGAGTACTGAGCACCCAGCACCCCGAGCACTAAGCACCCAGCACCCTGAGTACTGAGCACAGAGCACCCTGAGTACTGAGCCCCCAGCACCCTGAGTACTGAGCACCCAGCACCCTGAGCACTGAGCACCCAGCACCCCGAGAAAGAGCACCCAGCACCCTGAGTACTGAGCACCCAGCACCCTGAGTACTGAGCACTAAGCACCCAGAGCACTGAGCCCCCAGCACCCCGAGCACGGAGGACCCAGGACCAAGAGCACTGAGTACTGAGCACCCAGCACCCTGAGTACTGTGCACCGAGCTCCCCGAGCACTGAGCACCCTGAGTACTGAGCACCCAGCACCCCGATCACTGAGTACCCAGCACCCTGAGCACTGAGCACCCAGCACCCTGAGCACTGAGCACCCAGCACCCTGAGTACTGAGCACCCAGCACGCTGAGTACTGAGCACCCAGCACCCCGAGCACTGAGCACCCAGCACCCTGAGTACTGAGCACCCAGCACCCTGAGTACTGAGCACCCAGCACCCTGAGTACTGAGCACCCAGCACCTCGAATACTGAGCACCCAGCACCCTGAGTACTGAGCACCCAGCAACCTGAGTACTGAGCACCCAGCACCCCGAGCACTGAGCACCCATCACCCTGAGTACTGAGCACCCAGCACCCTGAGCACTGAGCACCCTGAGGACTGAGCACCCAGCATCCTGAGCACTGAGCACCCAGCACCCTGAGTACTGAGCACCGATCACCCTGAGCACTGAGCACCCAGCAACCTGAGCACTGACCACCCAGGACCCTGAGTACTGAGCACCCAGTACCCCGAGCACTGAGCACCCAGCACCCTGAGCACTGAGCACCCAGCACCCCGAGTACTGAGCACACAGCACTCTGAGTACTGAGCACCGAGCACCCCGAGCACTGAGCACACAGCACCCTGAATACTGCGCACCCAGCACCCCAAACACTGAGCACCGAGCACCCTGAGAACTGAGCACCGAGCACCCTGAGTACTGAGCACCCAGCACCATGAGTACTGAGCACCGAGCACCCAGAGTACTGAGAAACCTCAGTACTGAGCACCCAGGACCCCGAGAATGAGCACCCAGCACCGTGAGTACTGAGCACCGAGCACCCTGAGCACTGAGCACCCAGCACCCTGAGTACTGAGCACCAAGCACCCTGAGTACTGAGCACCCAGCACCCTGAGTACTGAGCACCCAGCACCCTGAGTTCTGAGCACCCAGCACCCTGAGCACTGAGCACACTGAGTAATGAGCACCCAGCACCCTGAGCACTGAGGACCCAGCACCCTGAGTACTGAGCACCCAGCACCCTGAGTACTGAGCACTGAGCACTGAGCACCCTGAGCACTGAGCACCCAGCACCCTGAGCACTGCGCACCCAGCATCCTGAGCACTGAGTACTGAGTACCCAGCACCCCGAGAAAGAGCACCCAGCACCCTGAGCACTGAGCACCCAGCATCCTGAGCACTGAGTACTGAGCACCCAGCACCCCAAACACTGAGCACTGAGCACCCTGAGAACTATGCACCGAGCTCCCCGAGCACTGAGCACTCTGAGTACTGAGCACCCAGCACCGTGAGTACTGAGCACCGAGCTCCCCTAGCACTGAGCACCCTGAGTACTGAGCACCCAGCACCCCGATAACTGAGCACCTAGCACCCTGAGCACTGAGCACCCAGCACCCTGAGCACTGAGCACCCAGCACCCTGAGTACTGAGCACCCAGCACACTGAGTACTGAGCACCCAGCACCCCGAGCACTGAGCACCCAGCACCCTGAGTACTGAGCACTGAGCACCCAGCACCCCGAGCACTGAGCACCCAGCACCCTGTGTACTGAGCACTGAGCACCCTGAGTACTAAGCACCCAGCACCCTGAGTACTGAGCACCCAGGACCCTGAGCACTGAGCACCGAGCACCCCGAGCACTGAGCACCCATCACCCTGAGCACTGAGTACTGAGCACTGAGCACCCAGAGCACTGAGCACCCAGCATCCTGAGCACTGAGTACTGAGCACCCAGCACCCTGAGTACTGAGCACCCAGCACCCTGAGCACTGAGCACAAAGCACGCTGAGTACTGAGCACTGAGCACCCTGAGTACTGAGCACCGAGTACCCTGAGCACTGAGCACCCAGCACGCTGAGTACTGAGCACTGAGCACCCTGAGTACTGAGCACCGAGCACCCCGAGCACTGAGCACCCAGCACCCTGAGTACTGAGCACCCAGCGCCCCAAACACTGAGCACCGAGCACCCTGAGAACTGAGCACCGAGCACCCTGAGTACTGAGCACCCAGCACCATGAGTACTGAGCACCGAGCACCCAGAGTACTGAGCAACCTGAGTACTGAGCACCCAGTACCCCGAGAATGAGCACCCAGCACCATGAGTACTGAGCACCGAGCACCCTGAGCACTGAGCACCCAGCACCCTGAGTACTGAGCACCAAGCACCCTGAGTACTGAGCACCCAGCACCCTGAGTACTGAGCACCCAGCACCCTGAGTTCTGAGCACCAAGCACCCTGAGCACTGAGCACACTGAGTACTGAGCACCCAGCACTCTGAGCACTGAGGACCCAGCACCCTGAGTACTGAGCACCCAGCACCCTGGGCACTGAGGACCCAGCACCCCGAGCACTGAGCACCCAGCACCCTGAGTACTGAGCACCCAGCACCCCGAGCACTGAGCACCGGGCACCCCGAGCACTGAGCACCCAGCACCCTGAGCGCTGAGCACCCAGCACCCTGAGCACTGAGCACGCATCACCCTGAGTACTGAGCACCCAGCACCCCAAACACTGAGCACCGAGCACCCTGAGAACGATGCACCGAGCTCCCCGAGCACTGAGCACTCTGAGTACTGAGCACCCAGCACCCCGATCACTGAGTACGCAGCACCCTGAGCACTGAGCACCCAGCACCCTGAGCACTGAGCACCCAGCACCCTGAGTACTGAGCACCCAGCACGCTGAGTACTGAGCACCCAGCACCCCGAGCACTGAGCACCCAGCACCCTGAGTACTGAGCACTGAGCACCCAGCACCCCGAGCACTGAGCACCCAGCACCCTGAGTACTGAGCACCCAGCACACTGAGTACTGAGCACCCAGCACCCTGAGTACTGAGCACTGAGCACCCCGAGTACTGAGCACCCAGCACCCCGAGCACTAAGCACCCAGCACCCTGAGTACTGAGAACAGATCACCCTGAGTACTGAGCACCCAGCACCCTGAGTACTGAGCCCCCAACACCCTGAGTACTGAGCACCCAGCACCCCGAGCACTGAGCACCAAGCACCCCGAGAATGAGCACCCAGCACCCTGAGTACTGAGAACCGAGCACCCTGAGTACTGAGCACAGAGCACCCTGAGTACTGAGCCCCCAGCACCCTGAGTACTGAGCACCCAGCACCCTGAGCACTGAGCACCCAGCACCCCGAGAATGAGCACCCAGCACCCTGAGTACTGAGCACCCAGCACCCTGAGTACTGAGCACTAAGCACCCAGAGCACTGAGCCCCCAGCACCCCGAGCACGGAGCACCCAGGACCAAGAGCACTGAGTACTGAGCACCCAGCACCCTGAGTACTGTGCACCGAGCTCCCCGAGCACTGAGCACCCTGAGTACTGAGCACCCAGCACCCCGATCACTGAGTACCCAGCACCCTGAGCACTGAGCACCCAGCACCCTGAGCACTGAGCACCCAGCACCCTGAGTACTGAGCACCCAGCACGCTGAGTACTGAGCACCCAGCACCCCGAGCACTGAGCACCCAGCACCCTGAGTACTGAGCACTGAGCACCCAGCACCCCGAGCACTGAGCACCCAGCACCCTGAGTACTGAGCACCCAGCACCCTGAGTACTGAGCACCCAGCACCCTGAGTACTGAGCACCCAGCACCTCGAATACTGAGCACCCAGCACCCTGAGTACTGAGCACCCAGCACCCTGAGTACTGAGCCCCCAACACCCTGAGTACTGAGCACCCAGCTCCCCGAGCACTGAGCACCAAGCACCCCGAGAATGAGCACCCAGCACCCTGAGTACTGAGAACCGAGCACCCTGAGGACTGAGCACAGAGCACCCTGAGTACTGAGCCCCCAGCACCCTGAGTACTGAGCACCCAGCACCCTGAGCACCCAGCACCCCGAGAATGAGCACCCAGCACCCTGAGTACTGAGCACCCAGCACCCTGAGTACTGAGCACTAAGCACCCAGAGCACTGAGCCCCCAGCACCCCGAGCACGGAGCACCCAGGACCAAGAGCACTGAGTACTGAGCACCCAGCACCCTGAGTACTGTGCACCGAGCTCCCCGAGCACTGAGCACCCTGAGTACTGAGCACTGAGCACCAAGCACCCTGAGTACTGAGCACCCAGCACGCTGAGTACTGAGCACCCAGCACCCTGAGCACTGAGCACCCAGCACCCTGAGCACTGAGCACCAAGCACCCTGAGTACTGAGCACCCAGCACGCTGTGTACTGAGCACCCAGCACCCCGAGCACTGAGCACCCAGCACCCTGAGTACTGAGCACTGAGCACCCAGCACCCCGAGCACTGAGCACCCAGCACCCTGAGTACTGAGCACCCAGCACCCTGAGTACTGAGCACCCAGCACCCTGAGTACTGAGCACCCAGCACCTCGAATACTGAGCACCCAGCACCCTGAGTACTGAGCACCCAGCAACCTGAGCACTGAGCACCCAGCACCCCGAGCACTGAGCACCCATCACCCTGAGTACTGAGCACCCAGCACCCTGAGCACTGAGCACCCAGCACCCTGAGCACTGATCACCCAGCACACTGAGCACTGAGCACCCAGCACCCTGAGTACTGAGCACCCAGCACCCTGAGTACTGAGCACTCAGCACCCTGAGTACTGAGCACCCAGCACCCCGAGCACTGAGCACCCAGCACCCTGAGCACTGAGCACCCTGAGGACTGAGCACCCAGCATCCTGAGCACTGAGCACCCAGCACCCTGAGTACTGAGCACCGATCACCCTGAGCACTGAGCACCCAGCAACCTGAGCACTGAGCACCCAGGACCCTGAGTACTGAGCACCCAGTACCCCGAGCACTGAGCACCCAGCACCCTGAGCACTGAGCACCCAGCACCCCGAGTACTGAGCACACAGCACTCTGAGTACTGAGCACCGAGCACCCCGAGCACTGAGCACACAGCACCCTGAATACTGCGCACCCAGCACCCCAAACACTGAGCACCGAGCACCCTGAGAACTGAGCACCGAGCACCCTGAGTACTGAGCACCCAGCACCATGAGTACTGAGCACCGAGCACCCAGTGTACTGAGAAACCTCAGTACTGAGCACCCAGCACCCCGAGAATGAGCACCCAGCACCGTGAGTACTGAGCACCGAGCACCCTGAGCACTGAGCACCCAGCACCCTGAGTACTGAGCACCAAGCACCCTGAGTACTGAGCACCCAGCACCCTGAGTACTGAGCACCCAGCACCCTGAGTTCTGAGCACCCAGCACCCTGAGCACTGAGCACACTGAGTAATGAGCACCCAGCACCCTGAGCACTGAGGACCCAGCACCCTGAGTACTGAGCACCCAGCACCCTGAGTACTGAGCACTGAGCACTGAGCAGCCTGAGCACTGAGCACCCAGCACCCTGAGTACTGAGCACCCAGCACCCTGAGCACTGAGTACTGAGCACCCAGCCCCCTGAGCACTGAGCACCCAGCACCCTGAGCACTGAGCACGCATCACCCTGAGTACTGAGCACCCAGCACCCCAAACACTGAGCACCGAGCACCCTGAGAACTATGCACCGAGCTCCCCGAGCACTGAGCACTCTGAGTACTGAGCACCCAGCACCGTGAGTACTGAGCACCGAGCTCCCCGAGCACTGAGCACCCTGAGTACTGAGCACCCAGCACCCCGATAACTGAGCACCTAGCACCCTGAGCACTGAGCACCCAGCACCCTGAGCACTGAGCACCCAGCACCCTGAGTACTGAGCACCCAGCACACTGAGTACTGAGCACCCAGCACCCTGAGTACTGAGCACTGAGCACCCCGAGTACTGAGCACCCAGCACCCCGAGCACTAAGCACCCAGCACCCTGAGTACTGAGCACAGAGCACCCTGAGTACTGAGCCCCCAGCACCCTGAGTACTGAGCACCCAGCACCCTGAGCACTGAGCACCCAGCACCCCGAGAAAGAGCACCCAGCACCCTGAGTACTGAGCACCCAGCACCCTGAGTACTGAGCACTAAGCACCCAGAGCACTGAGCCCCCAGCACCCCGAGCACGGAGGACCCAGGACCAAGAGCACTGAGTACTGAGCACCCAGCACCCTGAGTACTGTGCACCGAGCTCCCCGAGCACTGAGCACCCTGAGTACTGAGCACCCAGCACCCCGATCACTGAGTACCCAGCACCCTGAGCACTGAGCACCCAGCACCCTGAGCACTGAGCACCCAGCACCCTGAGTACTGAGCACCCAGCACGCTGAGTACTGAGCACCCAGCACCCCGAGCACTGAGCACCCAGCACCCTGAGTACTGAGCACCCAGCACCCTGAGTACTGAGCACCCAGCACCCTGAGTACTGAGCACCCAGCACCTCGAATACTGAGCACCCAGCACCCTGAGTACTGAGCACCCAGCAACCTGAGTACTGAGCACCCAGCACCCCGAGCACTGAGCACCCATCACCCTGAGTACTGAGCACCCAGCACCCTGAGCACTGAGCACCCTGAGGACTGAGCACCCAGCATCCTGAGCACTGAGCACCCAGCACCCTGAGTACTGAGCACCGATCACCCTGAGCACTGAGCACCCAGCAACCTGAGCACTGACCACCCAGGACCCTGAGTACTGAGCACCCAGTACCCCGAGCACTGAGCACCCAGCACCCTGAGCACTGAGCACCCAGCACCCCGAGTACTGAGCACACAGCACTCTGAGTACTGAGCACCGAGCACCCCGAGCACTGAGCACACAGCACCCTGAATACTGCGCACCCAGCACCCCAAACACTGAGCACCGAGCACCCTGAGAACTGAGCACCGAGCACCCTGAGTACTGAGCACCCAGCACCATGAGTACTGAGCACCGAGCACCCAGAGTACTGAGAAACCTCAGTACTGAGCACCCAGGACCCCGAGAATGAGCACCCAGCACCGTGAGTACTGAGCACCGAGCACCCTGAGCACTGAGCACCCAGCACCCTGAGTACTGAGCACCAAGCACCCTGAGTACTGAGCACCCAGCACCCTGAGTACTGAGCACCCAGCACCCTGAGTTCTGAGCACCCAGCACCCTGAGCACTGAGCACACTGAGTAATGAGCACCCAGCACCCTGAGCACTGAGGACCCAGCACCCTGAGTACTGAGCACCCAGCACCCTGAGTACTGAGCACTGAGCACTGAGCACCCTGAGCACTGAGCACCCAGCACCCTGAGCACTGCGCACCCAGCATCCTGAGCACTGAGTACTGAGTACCCAGCACCCCGAGAAAGAGCACCCAGCACCCTGAGCACTGAGCACCCAGCATCCTGAGCACTGAGTACTGAGCACCCAGCACCCCAAACACTGAGCACTGAGCACCCTGAGAACTATGCACCGAGCTCCCCGAGCACTGAGCACTCTGAGTACTGAGCACCCAGCACCGTGAGTACTGAGCACCGAGCTCCCCTAGCACTGAGCACCCTGAGTACTGAGCACCCAGCACCCCGATAACTGAGCACCTAGCACCCTGAGCACTGAGCACCCAGCACCCTGAGCACTGAGCACCCAGCACCCTGAGTACTGAGCACCCAGCACACTGAGTACTGAGCACCCAGCACCCCGAGCACTGAGCACCCAGCACCCTGAGTACTGAGCACTGAGCACCCAGCACCCCGAGCACTGAGCACCCAGCACCCTGTGTACTGAGCACTGAGCACCCTGAGTACTAAGCACCCAGCACCCTGAGTACTGAGCACCCAGGACCCTGAGCACTGAGCACCGAGCACCCCGAGCACTGAGCACCCATCACCCTGAGCACTGAGTACTGAGCACTGAGCACCCAGAGCACTGAGCACCCAGCATCCTGAGCACTGAGTACTGAGCACCCAGCACCCTGAGTACTGAGCACCCAGCACCCTGAGCACTGAGCACAAAGCACGCTGAGTACTGAGCACTGAGCACCCTGAGTACTGAGCACCGAGTACCCTGAGCACTGAGCACCCAGCACGCTGAGTACTGAGCACTGAGCACCCTGAGTACTGAGCACCGAGCACCCCGAGCACTGAGCACCCAGCACCCTGAGTACTGAGCACCCAGCGCCCCAAACACTGAGCACCGAGCACCCTGAGAACTGAGCACCGAGCACCCTGAGTACTGAGCACCCAGCACCATGAGTACTGAGCACCGAGCACCCAGAGTACTGAGCAACCTGAGTACTGAGCACCCAGTACCCCGAGAATGAGCACCCAGCACCATGAGTACTGAGCACCGAGCACCCTGAGCACTGAGCACCCAGCACCCTGAGTACTGAGCACCAAGCACCCTGAGTACTGAGCACCCAGCACCCTGAGTACTGAGCACCCAGCACCCTGAGTTCTGAGCACCAAGCACCCTGAGCACTGAGCACACTGAGTAATGAGCACCCAGCACTCTGAGCACTGAGGACCCAGCACCCTGAGTACTGAGCACCCAGCACCCTGGGCACTGAGGACCCAGCACCCCGAGCACTGAGCACTCAGCACCCTGAGTACTGAGCACCCAGCACCCCGAGCACTGAGCACCGGGCACCCCGAGCACTGAGCACCCAGCACCCTGAGCGCTGAGCACCCAGCACCCTGAGCACTGAGCACGCATCACCCTGAGTACTGAGCACCCAGCACCCCAAACACTGAGCACCGAGCACCCTGAGAACGATGCACCGAGCTCCCCGAGCACTGAGCACTCTGAGTACTGAGCACCCAGCACCCCGATCACTGAGTACGCAGCACCCTGAGCACTGAGCACCCAGCACCCTGAGCACTGAGCACCCAGCACCCTGAGTACTGAGCACCCAGCACGCTGAGTACTGAGCACCCAGCACCCCGAGCACTGAGCACCCAGCACCCTGAGTACTGAGCACTGAGCACCCAGCACCCCGAGCACTGAGCACCCAGCACCCTGAGTACTGAGCACCCAGCACACTGAGTACTGAGCACCCAGCACCCTGAGTACTGAGCACTGAGCACCCCGAGTACTGAGCACCCAGCACCCCGAGCACTAAGCACCCAGCACCCTGAGTACTGAGAACAGATCACCCTGAGTACTGAGCACCCAGCACCCTGAGTACTGAGCCCCCAACACCCTGAGTACTGAGCACCCAGCACCCCGAGCACTGAGCACCAAGCACCCCGAGAATGAGCACCCAGCACCCTGAGTACTGAGAACCGAGCACCCTGAGTACTGAGCACAGAGCACCCTGAGTACTGAGCCCCCAGCACCCTGAGTACTGAGCACCCAGCACCCTGAGCACTGAGCACCCAGCACCCCGAGAATGAGCACCCAGCACCCTGAGTACTGAGCACCCAGCACCCTGAGTACTGAGCACTAAGCACCCAGAGCACTGAGCCCCCAGCACCCCGAGCACGGAGCACCCAGGACCAAGAGCACTGAGTACTGAGCACCCAGCACCCTGAGTACTGTGCACCGAGCTCCCCGAGCACTGAGCACCCTGAGTACTGAGCACCCAGCACCCCGATCACTGAGTACCCAGCACCCTGAGCACTGAGCACCCAGCACCCTGAGCACTGAGCACCCAGCACCCTGAGTACTGAGCACCCAGCACGCTGAGTACTGAGCACCCAGCACCCCGAGCACTGAGCACCCAGCACCCTGAGTACTGAGCACTGAGCACCCAGCACCCCGAGCACTGAGCACCCAGCACCCTGAGTACTGAGCACCCAGCACCCTGAGTACTGAGCACCCAGCACCCTGAGTACTGAGCACCCAGCACCTCGAATACTGAGCACCCAGCACCCTGAGTACTGAGCACCCAGCAACCTGAGCACTGAGCACCCAGCACCCCGAGCACTGAGCACCCATCCCCCTGAGTACTGAGCACCCAGCACCCTGAGCACTGAGCACCCTGAGGACTGAGCACCCAGCATCCTGAGCACTGAGCACCCAGCACCCTGAGTACTGAGCACCGATCACCCTGAGCACTGAGCACCCAGCAACCTGAGCACTGACCACCCAGGACCCTGAGTACTGAGCACCCAGTACCCCGAGCACTGAGCACCCAGCACCCTGAGCACTGAGCACCCAGCACCCCGAGTACTGAGCACACAGCACTCTGAGTACTGAGCACCGAGCACCCCGAGCACTGAGCACACAGCACCCTGAATACTGCGCACCCAGCACCCCAAACACTGAGCACCGAGCACCCTGAGAACTGAGCACCGAGCACCCTGAGTACTGAGCACCCAGCACCATGAGTACTGAGCACCGAGCACCCAGAGTACTGAGAAACCTCAGTACTGAGCACCCAGCACCCCGAGAATGAGCACCCAGCACCGTGAGTACTGAGCACCGAGCACCCTGAGCACTGAGCACCCAGCACCCTGAGTACTGAGCACCAAGCACCCTGAGTACTGAGCACCCAGCACCCTGAGTACTGAGCACCCAGCACCCTGAGTTCTGAGCACCCAGCACCATGAGCACTGAGCACACTGAGTAATGAGCACCCAGCACCCTGAGCACTGAGGACCCAGCACCCTGAGTACTGAGCACCCAGCACCCTGAGTACTGAGCAGCCAGCACCCCGAGCACGCAGCACCCAGCACCCTGAGCACTGAGGACCCAGCACCCTGAGTACTGAGCACCCAGCACCCTGAGCACTGAGCAGCCAGCACCCCGAGCACGGAGCACCCAGCACCCTGAGTACTGAGCACCCAACACCCAGAGTACTGAGCACCCAGCACCCTGAGCACTGAGCACCCAGCACCCCGAGTACTGAGCACCCAGCACCCTGAGCACTGAGCACCCAGCACCCTGAGTACTGAGCACCGATCACCATGAGCACTGAGCACCCAGCACCCTGAGTACTGAGCACCCAGCACCCTGAGTACTGAGCACCGATCACCATGAGCACTGAGCACCCAGCACCCTGAGTACTGAGCACCCAGCACCCTGAGCACTGAGCACCCAGCACCCTGAGCACTGGGCACCCAGCACCCTGAGTACGGAGCACCCAGCACCCTGAGTACTGAGTACCCAGCACCCTGAGCACTGAGCACCCAGCACCCTTAGTACTGAGCACCGAGCACCCTGAGTACTGAGCACCCAGCACACTTAGTACTGAGCACCCAGCACCCTGAGCACTGAGCACCCAGCACCCAGCACCCTGAGTACTGAGCACCCAGCACCACCCTCAGCACTGAGCACCCAGCACCCCGAGCACTGAGCACCCAGCACCCTGAGCACTGAGCACCAAGCACCCCGAGTACTGAGCACCCAGCACCCCGAGTACTGAGCACCGAGCACCCGAGCACTGAGCACCCAGCACCCTGAGCACTGAGCACCCAGCATCCCGATCACTGAGCACCCAGCACCCTGAGTACTGAGAACCGAGCACCCAGAGTACTGAGCACCAAGCACCCTGAGTACTGAGCCCCTAGCACCCTGAGAATGAGCACCCAGCACCGTGAGTACTGAGCACCCAGCACCCTGAGTACTGAGCACTAAGCACCCAGAGCACTGAGCACCCAGCACCCCGAGCACGGAGCACCCAGGACCCCGAGCACTGAGAACTGAGCACCCAGCACCCTGAGTACTGAGCACCGAGCTCCCCGAGCACTGAGCACCCTGAGTACTGAGCACCCAGCACCCCGATCACTGAGCACCCAGCACCCTGAGCACTGAGCACCCAGCACCCTGTGCACTGAGCACCCAGCACCCTGAGTACTGAGCACCCAGAACGCTGAGTACTGAGCACCCAGCACCCCGAGCACTGAGCACCCAGCACCCTGAGTACTGAGCACCGATCACCCTGAGCACGGAGCACCCAGGACCCCGAGCACTGAGCACCCAGCACCCTGAGTACAGAGCACCCAGCACCCCGAGTACTGAGCACCCAGCACCCTGAGCACTGAGCACCCACCACCCTGAGTACTGAGCGCCCTGAGTACTGCGCACCGATCACCCTGAGCACTGAGCACCCATCACCCTGAGTACTGAGCACCCAGCACACTGAGCACTGTGCAACCAGCACCCTGAGCACTGAGCACCCAGCACCCTGAGTACTGAGCACCCAGCACCCTGATTACTGAGTAACCAGCACCCTGAGCACTGATCACCCAGCACCCTGAGTACTGAGCACCGAGCACCCTGAGTACTGAGCACCCAGAACCCTTAGTACTGAGCACCCAGCACCCTGAGCACTGAGCACCCAGCACCCTGAGTACTGAGAACCCAGCACCACCCTCAGCACTGAGCACCCAGCACCCCGAGCACTGAGCACCCAGCACCCTGAGCACTGAGCACCCAGCACCCCGAGTACTGAGCACCCAGCACCCCGAATACTGAGCACCGAGCACCTCGAGCACTGAGCACCCAGCACCCTGAGTACTGAGCCCCCAGCACGCTGAGTACTGAGCACCCAGCACCCCGAGCACTGAGCACCAAGCACCCCGAGAATGAGCACCCAGCACCCTGAGTACTGAGAACCGAGCACCCTGAGTACTGAGCACCCAGCACCCTGAGTACTGAGCCCCTAGCACCCTGAGAATGAGCACCCAGCACCATGAGTACTGAGCACCCAGCACCCTGAGTACTGAGCACTAAGCACCCAGAGCACTGAGAACCCTGCACCCCGAGCACGGAGCACCCAGGACCCCGAGCACTGAGAACTGAGCACCCAGCACCCTGAGTACTGAGCACCGAGCTCCCCGAGCACTGAGCACCCTGAGTACTGAGCACCCAGCACCCCGATCACTGAGCACCCAGCACCCTGAGCACTGAGCACCCAGCACCCTGAGCACTGAGCACCCAGCACCCTGAGTACTGAGCACACAGCATGCTGAGTACTGAGCACCCAGCACCCCGAGCACTGAGCACCCAGCACCCTGAGTACTGAGCACTGAGCACCCAGCACCCCGAGCACTGAGCACCCAGCACCCTGTGTACTGAGCACTGAGCACCCTGAGTACTAAGCACCCAGCACCCTGAGTACGGAGCACCCAGGACCCTGAGCACGGAGTACCCCGAGCATTGAGCACCCAGCACCCTGAGCACTCAGCACCCAGCACCCCGAGCAATGAGCACCCAGCACCCTGAGCACTGAGCACCCAGCACCCTGAGCACGGAGCACCCCGAGGACTGAGCACCCAGCACCCTGAGCACTGAGCACCCAGCACCCTGAGCACTGAGCACCCAGCACCCTGAGCACTGAGCAGCCAACACCCCGAGCACGGAGCACCCAGCACCCTGAGTACTGAGCACCCAACACCCAGAGTACTGAGCACCCAGCACCCAGAGCACTGAGCACCCAGCACCCCGAGTACTGAGCACCCAGCACCCTGAGTACTGAGCACCCAGCACCCTGAGCACTGAGCACCCGGAGGACTGAACACCCAGCACCCTGAGCACTGAGCACCGATCACCCTGAGCACTGAGCACCCAGCAATCCGAGCACTGAGCACCCAGCACCCTGAGCACTGAGCACCCAGCACCCCGAGTACTGAGCACCCAGCACCCCGAGCACTGAGCACCCAGCACCCTGAGTACTGAGCACCGATCACCATGAGCACTGAGCACCCAGGACCCTGAGTACTGAGCACCCAGCACCCTGAGTACTGAGCACCGATCACCATGAGCACTGAGCACCCCGAGTACTGAGCACCCAGCACCCTGAGTACTGAGCACTCAGCACACTTAGTACTGAGCACCCAGCACCCTGAGCACTGAGCACCCAGCACCCTGAGTACTGAGCACCCAGCACCACCCTCAGCACTGAGCACCCAGCACCCCGAGCACTGAGCACCCAGCACACTGAGCACTGAGCACCCAGCACCCCGAGTACTGAGCACCCAGCACCTTGAGTACTGAGCACCAAGCACCCCGAGCACTAAGCACCCAGCACCCTGAGCACTTAACACCCAGCACCCTGAGCACTGAGCACCCAGCACCCTGAGCACTGAGCAGCCAGCACCCCGAGCACGGAGCACCCAGCACCCTGAGTACTGAGCACCCAACACCCAGAGTACTGAGCACCCAGCACCCTGAGCACTGAGCACCCAGCACCCCGAGTACTGAGCACCCAGCACCCTGAGTACTGAGCACCCAGCACCCTGAGCACTGAGCACCCGGAGGACTGAGTACCCAGCACCCTGAGCACTGAGCACCCAGCACCCCGAGCCCTGAGCACCCAGCACCCTGAGCACTGAGCACCCAGCACCCCGAGTACTGAGCACCCAGCACCCCGAGCACTGAGCACCCAGCACACTGAGTACTGAGCACCGATCACCATGAGCACTGAGCACCCAGCACCCTGAGTACTGAGCACCCAGCACCCTGAGTACTGAGCACCGATCACCATGAGCACTTAGCACCCAGCACCCTGAGTACTGAGCACCCAGCACCCTGAGCACTGAGCACCCAGCACCCTGAGCACTGGGCACCCAGCACCCTGAGTACGGAGCACCCAGCACCCTGAGTACTGAGTACCCAGCACCCTGAGCACTGAGCACCCAGCACCCTGAGTACTGAGCACCGAGCACCCTGAGTACTGAGCACCCAGCACACTTAGTACTGAGCACCCAGCACCCTGAGCACTGAGCACCCAGCACCCTGAGTACTGAGCACCCAGCACCACCCTCAGCACTGAGCACCCAGCACACCGAGCACTGAACACCCAGCACCCTGAGCACTGAGCACCCAGCACCCCGAGTACTGAGCACCCAGCACCCCGAGTACTGAGCACCGAGCACCCCGAGCACTGAGCACCCAGCACCCTGAGCACTGAGCACCCAGCATCCCGAGCACTGAGCACCCAGCACCCTGAGTACTGAGAACCGAGCACCCAGAGTACTGAGCACCAAGCACCCTGAGTACTGAGCCCCTAGCACCCTGAGAATGAGCACCCAGCACCGTGAGTACTGAGCACCCAGCACCCTGAGTACTGAGCACTAAGCACCCAGAGCACTGAGCACCCAGCACCCCGAGCACGGAGCACCCAGGACCCCGAGCACTGAGAACTGAGCACCCAGCACCCTGAGTACTGAGCACCGAGCTCCCCGAGCACTGAGCACCCTGAGTACTGAGCACACAGCACCCCGATCACTGAGCACCCAGCACCCTGAGCACTGAGCACCCAGCACCCTGAGCACTGAGCACCCAGCGCCCTGATTACTGAGCACCCAGAACGCTGAGTACTGAGCACCCAGCACCCCGAGCACTGAGCACCCAGCACCCTGAGTACTGAGCACTGATCACCCTGAGCACTGAGCACCCAGGACCCCGAGCACTGAGCACCCAGCACCCTGAGTACAGAGCACCCAGCACCCCGAGTACTGAGCACCCAGCACCCTGAGCACTGAGCACCCAGCACCCTGAGTACTGAGCACCCTGAGTACTGAGCACCGATCACCCTGAGCACTGAGCACCCATCACCCTGAGTACTGAGCACCCAGCACCCTGAGCACTGAGCACCGAGCACCCTGAGCACTGATCACCCAGCACCCTGAGTACTGAGCACCGAGCACCCTGAGTACTGAGCACCCAGCACCCTTAGTACTGAGCACCCAGCACCCTGAGCACTGAGCACCCAGCACCCTGAGTACTGAGCACCCAGCACCACCCTCAGCACTGAGCACCCAGCACCCCGAGCACTGAGCACCCAGCACCCTGAGCACTGAGCACCCGGCACCCCGAGTACTGAGCACCCAGCACCCCGAGTACTGAGCACCGAGCACCTCGAGCACTGAGCACCCAGCACCCTGAGTACTGAGCCCCCAGCACGCTGAGTACTGAGCAACCAGCACCCCGAGAATGAGCACCCAGCACCCTGAGTACTGAGAACCGAGCACCCTGAGTACTGAGCACCCAGCACCCTGAGTACTGAGCCCCTAGCACCCTGAGAATGAGCACCCAGAACCATGAGTACTGAGCACCCAGCACCCTGAGTACAGAGCACTAAGCACCCAGAGCACTGAGAACCCAGCACCCCGAGCACGGAGCACCCAGTACCCCGAGCACTGAGAACTGAGCACCCAGCACCCTGAGTACTGAGCACCGAGCTCCCCGAGCACTGAGCACCCTGAGTACTGAGCACCCAGCACCCCGATCACTGAGCACCCAGCACCCTGAGCACTGAGCACCCAGCACCCTGAGCACTGAGCACCCAGCACCCTGAGTACTGAGCACACAGCACGCTGAGTACTGAGCACCCAGCACCCCGAGCACTGAGCACCCAGCACCCTGAGTACTGAGCACTGAGCACCCAGCACCCCGAGCACTGAGCACCCAGCACCCTGTGTACTGAGCACTGAGCACCCTGAGTACTAAGCACCCAGCACCCTGAGTACTGAGCACCCAGGACCCTGAGCACGGAGCACCCCGAGCACTGAGCACCCAGCACCCTGAGCACTCAGCACCCAGCACCCCGAGCACTGAGCACCCAGCACCCTGAGCACTGAGCACCCAGCACCCTGAGCACGGAGCACCCCGAGGACTGAGCACCCAGCACCCTGAGCACTGAGCACCCAGCACCCTGAGCACTGAGCACCCAGCACCCTGAGCACTGAGCAGCCAGCACCCCGAGCACGGAGCACCCAGCACCCTGAGTACTGAGCACCCAACACCCAGAGTACTGAGCACCCAGCACCCAGAGCACTGAGCACCCAGCACCCCGAGTACTGAGCACCCAGCACCCTGAGTACTGAGCACCCAGCACCCTGAGCACTGAGCACCCGGAGGACTGAACACCCAGCACCCTGAGCACTGAGCACCGATCACCCTGAGCACTGAGCACCCAGCACCCCGAGCACTGAGCACCCAGCACCCTGAGCACTGAGCACCCAGCACCCCGAGTACTGAGCACCCAGCACCCCGAGCACTGAGCACCCAGCACCCTGAGTACTGAGCACCGATCACCATGAGCACTGAGCACCCAGCACCCTGAGTACTGAGCACCCAGCACCCTGAGTACTGAGCACCGATCACCATGAGCACTGAGCACCCCGAGTACTGAGCACCCAGTACCCTGAGTACTGAGCACTCAGCACACTTAGTACTGAGCACCCAGCACCCTGAGTACTGAGCACCCAGCACCACCCTCAGCACTGAGCACCCAGCACCCCGAGCACTGAGCACCCAGCACCCTGAGCACTGAGCACCCAGCACCCCGAGTACTGAGCACCCAGCACCGCGAGTACTGAGCACCGAGCACCCCGAGCACTGAGCACCCAGCACCCTGAGCACTGTGCACCCAGCAGCCCGAGCACTGAGCACCCAGCACCCTGAGCACTGAGCACCCAGCACCCTGAGCACTGAGCACCCAGCACCCCGAGCACTGAGCACCCAGCACCCTGAGCACTGAGCACCCAGCACCCCGAGTACTGAGCACCCAGCACCGCGAGTACTGAGCACCGAGCACCCCGAGTACTGAGCACCCAGCACCGCGAGTACTGAGCACCGAGCACCCCGAGCACTGAGCACCCAGCACCCTGAGCACTGAGCACCCAGCACCCTGAGCACTGAGCACCCAGCACCCTGAGCACTGAGCACCCAGCACCCTGAGTACTGAGCACCCAGCACGCTGAGTACTGAGCACCCAGCACCCCGAGCACTGAGCACCCAGCACCCTGAGTACTGAGCACCGATCACCCTGAGCACTGAGCACCCAGGACCCCGAGCACTGAGAACCCAGCACCCTGAGTACAGAGCACCCAGCACCACCCTCAGCACTGAGCACCCAGCACCCTTAGTACTGAGCACCCAGCACCCTGAGCACTGAGCACCCAGCACCCTGAGTACTGAGCACCCAGCACCACCCTCAGCACTGAGCAACCAGCACCCCGAGCACTGAGCACCCAGCACCCTGAGCACTGAGCACCCAGCACCCCGAGTACTGAGCACCCAGCACCCCGAGTACTGAGCACCGAGCACCTCGAGCACTGAGCACCCAGCACCCTGAGTACTGAGCACCAAGCACCCTGAGTACTGAGCACTGAGCACCCCTAGTACTGAGCACCCAGCACCCCGAGCACTGAGCACCCAGCAACCTGAGTACTGAGAACAGATCACCCTGAGTACTGAGCACCCAGCACCCTGAGTACTGAGCACCCAGCACCCCGAGCACTGAGCACCCAACACCCCGAGAATGAGCACCCAGCACCCTGAGTACTGAGAACCGAGCACCCTGAGTACTGAGCACCCAGCACCTTGAGTACTGAGCCCCTAGCACCCTGAGAATGAGCACCCAGCACCATGAGTACTGAGCACCCAGCACCCTGAGTACTGAGCACTAAGCACCCAGAGCACTGAGAACCCAGCACCCCGAGCACGGAGCACCCAGCACCCTGAGCACTGAGCACCCAGCACCCTGAGCACTGAGCACCCAGCACCCTGAGTACTGAGCACCCAGCACGCTGAGTACTGAGCACCCAGCACCCCGAGCACTGAGCACCCAGCACCCTGTGTACTGAGCACTGAGCACCCTGAGTACTAAGCACCCAGCACCCTGAGTACTGAGCACCCGGGACCCTGAGCACTGAGCACCGAGCACCCCGAGCACTGAGCACCCAGCACCCTGAGCACTCAGCACCCAGCACCCCGAGCACTGAGCACCCAGGACCCTGAGCACTGAGCACCCAGCACCCTGAGCACGGAGCACCCCGAGGACTGAGCACCCAGCACCCTGAGCACTGAGCACCCAGCACCTTGAGTACTGAGCACCGAGCACCCCGAGCACTAAGCACCCAGCACCCTGAGTATTGAGCACCCAGCACCCTGAGCACTGAGCACAGAGCACCCTGAGCACTGAGCAGCCAGCACCCCGAGCACGGAGCACCCAGCACGCTGAGTACTGAGCACCCAACACCCAGAGTACTGAGCACCCAGCAACCTGAGCACTGAGCACCCAGCACCCCGAGTACTGAGCACCCAGCACCCTGAGTACTGAGCACCCAGCACCCTGAGCACTGAGCACCCGGAGGACTGAGCACCCAGCACCCTGAGCACTGAGCACCAAGCACCCTGAGTACTGAACACCCAGCACCCTGAGCACTGAGCACTGAGCACCCAGCACCCTGAGCACTGAGCACTGAGCACCCAGCACCCCGAGCACTGAGCACCCAGCACCCTGAGCACCCAGCACCCTGAGCACTGAGCACCCTGAGCACTGAGCACCCTGAGCACTGAGCACTGAGCACCCAGCACCCTGAGTACTGAGCACCCAACACTCTGAGCACTGAGCACCCAGCACGCTGAGTACTGAGCACCGATCACCCTGAGCACTGAGCACCTAGGACCCCGAGCACTTAGCACCCAGCACCCTGAGTACAGAGCACCCAGCACCCCGTGTACTGAGCACCCAGCACCCCGAGCACTGAGCACCCAGCACCCTGAGTACTGAGCACCGATCACCATGAGCACTGAGCACCCAGCACCCTGAGTACTGAGCACCCAGCAGCCTGAGCACTGAGCACCCAGCACCCTGAGCACTGAGCACCCAACACCCTGAGTACTGAGCACCCAGCACCCTGAGTACTGAGTACCCAGCACCCTGAGCACTGAGCACCCAGCACCCTGAGTATTGAGCACCGAGCACCCTGAGTACTGAGCACCCAGCACCCTTAGTACTGAGCACCCAGCACCCTGAGCACTGAGCACCCAGCACCCTGAGTACTGAGCACCCAGCACCACCCTCAGCACTGAGCACCCAGCACCCCGAGCACTGAGCACCCAGCACCCTGAGCACTGAGCACCCAGCACCCTGAGTACTGAGCACCCAGCACCCCGAGTACTGAGCACCGAGCACCTCGACCACTGAGCACCCAGCACCCTGAGTACTGAGCACCCAGCACCCTGAGTACTGAGCACTGAGCACCCCGAGTACTGAGCACCCAGCACCCCGAGCACTGAGCAGCCACCAACCTGAGTACTGAGAACAGATCACCCTGAGTACTGAGCACCCAGCACCCTGAGTACTGAGCCCCCAGCACCCTGAGTACTGAGCACCCAGCACCCCGAGCACTGAGCACCCAGCACCCCGAGAATGAGCACCCAGCACCCTGAGTACTGAGAACCGAGCACCCTGAGTACTGAGCACCCAGGACCCTGAGTACTGAGCCCCTAGAACCCTGAGAATGAGCACGCAGCACCATGAATACTGAGCACCCAGCACCCTGAGTACTGAGCACTAAGCACCCAGAGCACTGAGAACCCAGCACCCCGAGCACGGAGCACCCCGGACCCCGAGCACTGAGAACTGAGCACCCAGCACCCTGAATACTGAGCACCGAGCTCCCCGAGCACTGAGCACCCTGAGTACTGAGCCCCCAGCACCCCGATAACTGAGCACCCAGCACCCTGAGCACTGAGCACCCAGCACCCTGAGCACTGAGCACCCAGCACCCTGAGTACTGAGCACCCAGCATGCTGAGTACTGAGCACCCAGCACCCCGAGCACTGAGCAACCAGCACCCTGAGTACTGAGCACTGAGCACCCAGCACCCTGAGCACTGAGCACCCAGCACCCTGTGTACTGAGCACTGATCACCCTGAGTACTAAGCACCCAGCACCCTGAGTACTGAGCACCCAGGACCCTGAGCACTGAGCACCGAGCACCCCGAGCACTGAGCACCCAGCACCCTGAGAACTCAGCACCCAGCACCCCGAGCACTGAGCACCCAGCACCCTGAGCACTGAGCACCCAGCACCCTGAGTACTGAGCACCCAGCACCCTGATTACTGAGTAACCAGCACCCTGAGCACTGATCACCCAGCACCCTGAGTACTGAGCACCGAGCACCGTGAGTACTGAGCACCCAGCACCCTTAGTACTGAGCACCCAGCACCCTGAGCACTGAGCACCCAGCACCCTGAGTACAGAGCACTAAGCACCCAGAGCACTGAGAACCCAGCACCCCGAGCACGGAGCACCCAGGACCCCGAGCACTGAGAACTGAGCACCCAGCACCCTGAGTACTGAGCACCCAGCACCACCCTCAGCACTGAGCACCCAGCACCTCGAGCACTGAGCACCCAGCACCCTGAGTACTGAGCCCCCAGCACGCTGAGTACTGAGCACCCAGCACCCCGAGCACTGAGCACCCAGCACCCCGAGAATGAGCACCCAGCACCCTGAGTACTGAGAACCGAGCACCCTGAGTACTGAGCACCCAGCACCCTGAGTACTGAGCCCCTAGCACCCTGAGAATGAGCACCCAGCACCATGAGTACTGAGCACCCAGCACCCTGAGTACAGAGCACTAAGCACCCAGAGCACTGAGAACCCAGCACCCCGAGCACGGAGCACCCAGGACCCCGAGCACTGAGAACTGAGCACCCAGCACCCTGAGTACTGAGCACCGAGCTCCCCGAGCACTGAGCACCCTGAGTACTGAGCACCCAGCACTCTGATCACTGAGCACCCAGCACCCTGAGCACTGAGCACCCAGCACCCTGAGCACTGAGCACCCAGCACCCTGAGTACTGAGCACACAGCACGCTGAGTACTGAGCACCCAGCACCCCGAGCACTGAGCACCCAGCACCCTGAGTACTGAGCACTGAGCACCCAGCACCCCGAGCACTGAGCACCCAGCACCCTGTGTACTGAGCACTGAGCACCCTGAGTACTAAGCACCCAGCACCCTGAGTACTGAGCACCCAGGACCCTGAGCACGGAGCACCCCGAGCACTGAGCACCCAGCACCCTGAGCACTCAGCACCCAGCACCCCGAGCACTGAGCACCCAGCACCCCGAGCACGGAGCACCCAGCACCCTGAGTACTGAGCACCCAACACCCAGAGTACTGAGCACCCAGCACCCAGAGCACTGAGCACCCAGCACCCCGAGTACTGAGCACCCAGCACCCTGAGTACTGAGCACCCAGCACCCTGAGCACTGAGCACCCGGAGGACTGAACACCCAGCACCCTGAGCACTGAGCACCGATCACCCTGAGCACTGACCACCCAGCACCCCGAGCACTGAGCACCCAGCACCCTGAGCACTGAGCACCCAGCACCCTGAGTACTGAGCACCCAGCACCCCGAGGACTGAGCACCCAGCACCCTGAGCACGGAGCACCCCGAGGACTGAGCACCCAGCACCCTGAGCACTGAGCACCCAGCACCCTGAGCACTGAGCACCCAGCACCCAGAGCACTGAGCAGCCAGCACCCCGAGCACGGAGCACCCAGCACCCTGAGTACTGAGCACCCAACACCCAGAGTATTGAGCACCCAGCACCCAGAGCACTGAGCACCCAGCACCCCGAGTACTGAGCACCCAGCACCCTGAGTACTGAGCACCCAGCACACTGAGCACTGAGCACACGGAGGACTGAACACCCAGCACCCTGATCACTGAGCACCGATCACCCTGAGCACTGAGCACCCAGCACCCCGAGCACTGAGCACCCAGCACCCTGAGCACTGAGCACCCAGCACCCCGAGTACTGAGCACCCAGCACCCCGAGCACTGAGCACCCAGCACCCTGAGTACTGAGTACCGATCACCATGAGCACTGAGCACCCAGCACCCTGAGTACTGAGCACCCAGCACCCTGAGTACTGAGCACCGATCACCATGAGCACTGAGCACCCCGAGTACTGAGCACCCAGCACCCTGAGTACTGAGCACTCAGCACACTTAGTACTGAGCACCCAGCACCCTGAGTACTGAGCACCCAGCACCACCCTCAGCACTGAGCACCCAGCACCCCGAGCACTGAGCACCCAGCACCCTGAGCACTGAGCACCCAGCACCCCGAGTACTGAGCACCCAGCACCGCGAGTACTGAGCACGGAGCACCCCGAGGACTGAGCACCCAGCACCCTGAGCACTGAGCACCCAGCACCCTGAGCACTGAGCACCCAGCACCCTGAGCACTGAGCAGCCAGCACCCCGAGCACGGAGCACCCAGCACCCTGAGTACTGAGCACCCAACACCCAGAGTACTGAGCACCCAGCACCCAGAGCACTGAGCACCCAGCACCCCGAGTACTGAGCACCCAGCACCCTGAGTACTGAGCACCCAGCACCCTGAGCACTGAGCACCCGGAGGACTGAACACCCAGCACCCTGAGCACTGAGCACCGATCACCCTGAGCACTGAGCACCCAGCACCCCGAGCACTGAGCACCCAGCACCCTGAGCACTGAGCACCCAGCACCCCGAGTACTGAGCACCCAGCACCCCGAGCACTGAGCACCCAGCACCCTGAGTACTGAGCACCGATCACCATGAGCACTGAGCACCCAGCACCCTGAGTACTGAGCACCCAGCACCCTGAGTACTGAGCACCGATCACCATGAGCACTGAGCACCCCGAGTACTGAGCACCCAGTACCCTGAGTACTGAGCACTCAGCACACTTAGTACTGAGCACCCAGCACCCTGAGTACTGAGCACCCAGCACCACCCTCAGCACTGAGCACCCAGCACCCCGAGCACTGAGCACCCAGCACCCTGAGCACTGAGCACCCAGCACCCCGAGTACTGAGCACCCAGCACCGCGAGTACTGAGCACCGAGCACCCCGAGCACTGAGCACCCAGCACCCTGAGCACTGTGCACCCAGCAGCCCGAGCACTGAGCACCCAGCACCCTGAGCACTGAGCACCCAGCACCCTGAGCACTGAGCACCCAGCACCCCGAGCACTGAGCACCCAGCACCCTGAGCACTGAGCACCCAGCACCCCGAGTACTGAGCACCCAGCACCGCGAGTACTGAGCACCGAGCACCCCGAGTACTGAGCACCCAGCACCGCGAGTACTGAGCACCGAGCACCCCGAGCACTGAGCACCCAGCACCCTGAGCACTGAGCACCCAGCACCCTGAGCACTGAGCACCCAGCACCCTGAGCACTGAGCACCCAGCACCCTGAGTACTGAGCACCCAGCACGCTGAGTACTGAGCACCCAGCACCCCGAGCACTGAGCACCCAGCACCCTGAGTACTGAGCACCGATCACCCTGAGCACTGAGCACCCAGGACCCCGAGCACTGAGAACCCAGCACCCTGAGTACAGAGCACCCAGCACCACCCTCAGCACTGAGCACCCAGCACCCTTAGTACTGAGCACCCAGCACCCTGAGCACTGAGCACCCAGCACCCTGAGTACTGAGCACCCAGCACCACCCTCAGCACTGAGCACCCAGCACCCCGAGCACTGAGCACCCAGCACCCTGAGCACTGAGCACCCAGCACCCCGAGTACTGAGCACCCAGCACCCCGAGTACTGAGCACCGAGCACCTCGAGCACTGAGCACCCAGCACCCTGAGTACTGAGCACCAAGCACCCTGAGTACTGAGCACTGAGCACCCCTAGTACTGAGCACCCAGCACCCCGAGCACTGAGCACCCAGCAACCTGAGTACTGAGAACAGATCACCCTGAGTACTGAGCACCCAGCACCCTGAGTACTGAGCACCCAGCACCCCGAGCACTGAGCACCCAACACCCCGAGAATGAGCACCCAGCACCCTGAGTACTGAGAACCGAGCACCCTGAGTACTGAGCACCCAGCACCTTGAGTACTGAGCCCCTAGCACCCTGAGAATGAGCACCCAGCACCATGAGTACTGAGCACCCAGCACCCTGAGTACTGAGCACTAAGCACCCAGAGCACTGAGAACCCAGCACCCCGAGCACGGAGCACCCAGCACCCTGAGCACTGAGCACCCAGCACCCTGAGCACTGAGCACCCAGCACCCTGAGTACTGAGCACCCAGCACGCTGAGTACTGAGCACCCAGCACCCCGAGCACTGAGCACCCAGCACCCTGTGTACTGAGCACTGAGCACCCTGAGTACTAAGCACCCAGCACCCTGAGTACTGAGCACCCGGGACCCTGAGCACTGAGCACCGAGCACCCCGAGCACTGAGCACCCAGCACCCTGAGCACTCAGCACCCAGCACCCCGAGCACTGAGCACCCAGGACCCTGAGCACTGAGCACCCAGCACCCTGAGCACGGAGCACCCCGAGGACTGAGCACCCAGCACCCTGAGCACTGAGCACCCAGCACCTTGAGTACTGAGCACCGAGCACCCCGAGCACTAAGCACCCAGCACCCTGAGTATTGAGCACCCAGCACCCTGAGCACTGAGCACAGAGCACCCTGAGCACTGAGCAGCCAGCACCCCGAGCACGGAGCACCCAGCACGCTGAGTACTGAGCACCCAACACCCAGAGTACTGAGCACCCAGCAACCTGAGCACTGAGCACCCAGCACCCCGAGTACTGAGCACCCAGCACCCTGAGTA
This sequence comes from Microtus oregoni, assembly GCF_018167655.1. Classification (NCBI taxonomy): domain Eukaryota; kingdom Metazoa; phylum Chordata; class Mammalia; order Rodentia; family Cricetidae; genus Microtus; species Microtus oregoni. The sequence continues at coordinate 37,164 of NW_024543459.1, forward strand.
CTGAGCACCCAGCACCCTGAGCACTGAGCACCCGGAGGACTGAGCACCCAGCACCCTGAGCACTGAGCACCAAGCACCCTGAGTACTGAACACCCAGCACCCTGAGCACTGAGCACTGAGCACCCAGCACCCTGAGCACTGAGCACTGAGCACCCAGCACCCCGAGCACTGAGCACCCAGCACCCTGAGCACCCAGCACCCTGAGCACTGAGCACCCTGAGCACTGAGCACCCTGAGCACTGAGCACTGAGCACCCAGCACCCTGAGTACTGAGCACCCAACACTCTGAGCACTGAGCACCCAGCACGCTGAGTACTGAGCACCGATCACCCTGAGCACTGAGCACCTAGGACCCCGAGCACTTAGCACCCAGCACCCTGAGTACAGAGCACCCAGCACCCCGTGTACTGAGCACCCAGCACCCCGAGCACTGAGCACCCAGCACCCTGAGTACTGAGCACCGATCACCATGAGCACTGAGCACCCAGCACCCTGAGTACTGAGCACCCAGCAGCCTGAGCACTGAGCACCCAGCACCCTGAGCACTGAGCACCCAGCACCCTGAGTACTGAGCACCCAGCACCCTGAGTACTGAGTACCCAGCACCCTGAGCACTGAGCACCCAGCACCCTGAGTACTGAGCACCGAGCACCCTGAGTACTGAGCACCCAGCACCCTTAGTACTGAGCACCCAGCACCCTGAGCACTGAGCACCCAGCACCCTGAGTACTGAGCACCCAGCACCACCCTCAGCACTGAGCACCCAGCACCCCGAGCACTGAGCACCCAGCACCCTGAGCACTGAGCACCCAGCACCCTGAGTACTGAGCACCCAGCACCCCGAGTACTGAGCACCGAGCACCTCGAGCACTGAGCACCCAGCACCCTGAGTACTGAGCACCCAGCACCCTGAGTACTGAGCACTGAGCACCCCGAGTACTGAGCACCCAGCACCCCGAGCACTGAGCAGCCACCAACCTGAGTACTGAGAACAGATCACCCTGAGTACTGAGCACCCAGCACCCTGAGTACTGAGCCCCCAGCACCCTGAGTACTGAGCACCCAGCACCCCGAGCACTGAGCACCCAGCACCCCGAGAATGAGCACCCAGCACCCTGAGTACTGAGAACCGAGCACCCTGAGTACTGCGCACCCAGGACCCTGAGTACTGAGCCCCTAGAACCCTGAGAATGAGCACGCAGCACCATGAATACTGAGCACCCAGCACCCTGAGTACTGAGCACTAAGCACCCAGAGCACTGAGAACCCAGCACCCCGAGCACGGAGCACCCCGGACCCCGAGCACTGAGAACTGAGCACCCAGCACCCTGAATACTGAGCACCGAGCTCCCCGAGCACTGAGCACCCTGAGTACTGAGCCCCCAGCACCCCGATAACTGAGCACCCAGCACCCTGAGCACTGAGCACCCAGCACCCTGAGCACTGAGCACCCAGCACCCTGAGTACTGAGCACCCAGCATGCTGAGTACTGAGCACCCAGCACCCCGAGCACTGAGCAACCAGCACCCTGAGTACTGAGCACTGAGCACCCAGCACCCTGAGCACTGAGCACCCAGCACCCTGTGTACTGAGCACTGATCACCCTGAGTACTAAGCACCCAGCACCCTGAGTACTGAGCACCCAGGACCCTGAGCACTGAGCACCGAGCACCCCGAGCACTGAGCACCCAGCACCCTGAGAACTCAGCACCCAGCACCCCGAGCACTGAGCACCCAGCACCCTGAGCACTGAGCACCCAGCACCCTGAGTACTGAGCACCCAGCACCCTGATTACTGAGTAACCAGCACCCTGAGCACTGATCACCCAGCACCCTGAGTACTGAGCACCGAGCACCGTGAGTACTGAGCACCCAGCACCCTTAGTACTGAGCACCCAGCACCCTGAGCACTGAGCACCCAGCACCCTGAGTACTGAGCACCCAGCACCACCCTCAGCACTGAGCACCCAGCACCCCGAGCACTGAGCACCCAGCACCCTGAGCACTGAGCACCCAGCACCCCGAGTACTGAGCACCCAGCACCCCGAGTACTGAGCACCGAGCACCTCGAGCACTGAGCACCCAGCACCCTGAGTACTGAGCCCCCAGCACGCTGAGTACTGAGCACCCAGCACCCCGAGCACTGAGCACCCAGCACCCCGAGAATGAGCACCCAGCACCCTGAGTACTGAGAACCGAGCACCCTGAGTACTGAGCACCCAGCACCCTGAGTACTGAGCCCCTAGCACCCTGAGAATGAGCACCCAGCACCATGAGTACTGAGCACCCAGCACCCTGAGTACAGAGCACTAAGCACCCAGAGCACTGAGAACCCAGCACCCCGAGCACGGAGCACCCAGGACCCCGAGCACTGAGAACTGAGCACCCAGCACCCTGAGTACTGAGCACCGAGCTCCCCGAGCACTGAGCACCCTGAGTACTGAGCACCCAGCACTCTGATCACTGAGCACCCAGCACCCTGAGCACTGAGCACCCAGCACCCTGAGCACTGAGCACCCAGCACCCTGAGTACTGAGCACACAGCACGCTGAGTACTGAGCACCCAGCACCCCGAGCACTGAGCACCCAGCACCCTGAGTACTGAGCACTGAGCACCCAGCACCCCGAGCACTGAGCACCCAGCACCCTGTGTACTGAGCACTGAGCACCCTGAGTACTAAGCACCCAGCACCCTGAGTACTGAGCACCCAGGACCCTGAGCACGGAGCACCCCGAGCACTGAGCACCCAGCACCCTGAGCACTCAGCACCCAGCACCCCGAGCACTGAGCACCCAGCACCCCGAGCACGGAGCACCCAGCACCCTGAGTACTGAGCACCCAACACCCAGAGTACTGAGCACCCAGCACCCAGAGCACTGAGCACCCAGCACCCCGAGTACTGAGCACCCAGCACCCTGAGTACTGAGCACCCAGCACCCTGAGCACTGAGCACCCGGAGGACTGAACACCCAGCACCCTGAGCACTGAGCACCGATCACCCTGAGCACTGACCACCCAGCACCCCGAGCACTGAGCACCCAGCACCCTGAGCACTGAGCACCCAGCACCCTGAGTACTGAGCACCCAGCACCCCGAGGACTGAGCACCCAGCACCCTGAGCACGGAGCACCCCGAGGACTGAGCACCCAGCACCCTGAGCACTGAGCACCCAGCACCCTGAGCACTGAGCACCCAGCACCCTGAGCACTGAGCAGCCAGCACCCCGAGCACGGAGCACCCAGCACCCTGAGTACTGAGCACCCAACACCCAGAGTATTGAGCACACAGCACCCAGAGCACTGAGCACCCAGCACCCCGAGTACTGAGCACCCAGCACCCTGAGTACTGAGCACCCAGCACACTGAGCACTGAGCACCCGGAGGACTGAACACCCAGCACCCTGATCACTGAGCACCGATCACCCTGAGCACTGAGCACCCAGCACCCCGAGCACTGAGCACCCAGCACCCTGAGCACTGAGCACCCAGCACCCCGAGTACTGAGCACCCAGCACCCCGAGCACTGAGCACCCAGCACCCTGAGTACTGAGTACCGATCACCATGAGCACTGAGCACCCAGCAACCTGAGTACTGAGCACCCAGCACCCTGAGTACTGAGCACCGATCACCATGAGCACTGAGCACCCCGAGTACTGAGCACCCAGCACCCTGAGTACTGAGCACTCAGCACACTTAGTACTGAGCACCCAGCACCCTGAGTACTGAGCACCCAGCACCACCCTCAGCACTGAGCACCCAGCACCCCGAGCACTGAGCACCCAGCACCCTGAGCACTGAGCACCCAGCACCCCGAGTACTGAGCACCCAGCACCGCGAGTACTGAGCACCGAGCACCCCGAGCACTGAGCACCCAGCACCCTGAGCACTGAGCACCCAGCACCCCGAGCACTGAGCACCCAGCACCCTGAGTACTGAGAACCGAGCACCCTGAGTACTGAGCACCAAGCACCCTGAGTACTGAGCCCCTAGCACCCTGAGAATGAGCACCCAGCACCATGAGTACTGAGCACCCAGCACCCTGAGTACTGAGCACTAAGCACCCAGAGCACTGAGCACCCAGCACCCCGAGCACGGAGCACCCAGGACCCCGAGCACTGAGAACTGAGCACCCAGCACCCTGAGTACTGAGCACCAAGCTCCCCGAGCACTGAGCACCCTGAGTACTGAGCACCCAGCACCCCGATCACTGAGCTCCCAGCACCCTGAGCACTGAGCACCCAGCACCCTGAGCACTGAGCACCCAGCACCCTGAGTACTGAGCACCCAGCACGCTGAGTACTGAGCACCCAGCACCCCGAGCACTGAGCACCCAGCACCCTGAGTACTGAGCACCGATCACCCTGAGCACTGAGCACCCAGGACCCCGAGCACTGAGAATCCAGCACCCTGAGTACAGAGCACTCAGCACCGCGAGTACTGAGCACCCAGCACCCTGAGCACTGAGCACCCAGCACGCTGAGTACTGAGCACCCTGAGTACTGAGCACCGATCACCCTGAGCACTGAGCACCCAGCACCCTGAGTACTGAGCACCCAGCACCCTGAGCACTGAGCACCCAGCACCCTGAGCACTGAGCACCCAGCACCCTGAGTACTGAGCACCCAGCACCCTGATTACTGAGTACCTAGCACCCTGAGAACTGAGCACCCAGCACCCTGAGTACTGAGCACCGAGCACCATGAGTACTGAGCACCCAGCACCCTTAGTACTGAGCACCCAGCACCCTGAGCACTGAGCACCCAGCACCCTGAGTACTGAGCACCCAGCACCACCCTCAGCACTGAGCACCCAGCACCCCGAGCACTGAGCACCCAGCACCCTGAGCACTGAGCACCCAGCACCCCGAGTACTGAGCACCCAGCACCCCGAGTACTGAGCACCGAGCACCTCGAGCACTGAGCACCCAGCACCCTGAGTACTGAGCACCCAGCACCCTGAGTACTGAGCACTGAGCACCCCTAGTACTGAGCACCCAGCACCCCGAGCACTGAGCACCCAGCAACCTGAGTACTGAGAACAGATCACCCTGAGTACTGAGCACCCAGCACCCTGAGTACTGAGCACCCAGCACCCTGAGTACTGAGCACCCAGCACCCCGAGCACTGAGCACCCACGACCCCGAGAATGAGCACCCAGCACCCTGAGTAATGAGAACCGAGCACCCTGAGTACTGAGCACCCAGCACCTTGAGTACTGAGCCCCTAGCACCCTGAGAATGAGCACCCAGCACCATGAGTACTGAGCACCCAGCACCCTGAGTACTGAGCACTAAGCACCCAGAGCACTGAGAACCCAGCACCCCGAGCACGGAGCACCCAGCACCCTGAGCACTGAGCACCCAGCACCCTGAGCACTGAGCACCCAGCACCCTGAGTACTGAGCACCCAGCACGCTGAGTACTGAGCACCCAGCACCCCGAGCACTGAGCACCCAGCACCCTGTGTACTGAGCACTGAGCACCCTGAGTACTAAGCACCCAGCACCCTGAGTACTGAGCACCCGGGACCCTGAGCACGGAGCACCGAGCACCCCGAGCACTGAGCACCCAGCACCCTGAGCACTCAGCACCCAGCACCCCGAGCACTGAGCACCCAGGACCCTGAGCACTGAGCACCCAGCACCCTGAGCACGGAGCACCCCGAGGACTGAGCACCCAGGACCCTGAGCACTGAGCACCCAGCACCTTGAGTACTGAGCACCGAGCACCCCGAGCACTAAGCACCCAGCACCCTGAGTACTGAGCACCCAGCAACCTGAGCACTGAGCACAGAGCACCCTGAGCACTGAGCAGCCAGCACCCCGAGCACGGAGCACCCAGCACGCTGAGTACTGAGCACCCAACACCCAGAGTACTGAGCACCCAGCACCCTGAGCACTGAGCACCCAGCACCCCGAGTACTGAGCACCCAGCACCCTGAGTACTGAGCACCCAGCACCCTGAGTACTGAGCACTCAGCACACTTAGTACTGAGCACCCAGCACCCTGAGTACTGAGCACCCAGCACCACCCTCAGCACTGAGCACCCAGCACCCCGAGCACTGAGCACCCAGCACCCTGAGCACTGAGCACCCAGCACCCCGAGTACTGAGCACCCAGCACCGCGAGTACTGAGCACCGAGCACCCCGAGCACTGAGCACCCAGCACCCTGAGCACTGAGCACCCAGCACCCCGAGCACTGAGCACCCAGCACCCTGAGTACTGAGAACCGAGCACCCTGAGTACTGAGCACCAAGCACCCTGAGTACTGAGCCCCTAGCACCCTGAGAATGAGCACCCAGCACCATGAGTACTGAGCACCCAGCACCCTGAGTACTGAGCACTAAGCACCCAGAGCACTGAGCACCCAGCACCCCGAGCACGGAGCACCCAGGACCCCGAGCACTGAGAACTGAGCACCCAGCACCCTGAGTACTGAGCACCAAGCTCCCCGAGCACTGAGCACCCTGAGTACTGAGCACCCAGCACCCCGATCACTGAGCTCCCAGCACCCTGAGCACTGAGCACCCAGCACCCTGAGCACTGAGCACCCAGCACCCTGAGTACTGAGCACCCAGCACGCTGAGTACTGAGCACCCAGCACCCCGAGCACTGAGCACCCAGCACCCTGAGTACTGAGCACCGATCACCCTGAGCACTGAGCACCCAGGACCCCGAGCACTGAGAATCCAGCACCCTGAGTACAGAGCACCCAGCACCGCGAGTACTGAGCACCCAGCACCCTGAGCACTGAGCACCCAGCACGCTGAGTACTGAGCACCCTGAGTACTGAGCACCGATCACCCTGAGCACTGAGCACCCAGCACCCTGAGTACTGAGCACCCAGCACACTGAGCACTGAGCACCCAGCACCCTGAGCACTGAGCACCCAGCACCCTGAGTACTGAGCACCCAGCACCCTGATTACTGAGTACCTAGCACCCTGAGAACTGAGCACCCAGCACCCTGAGTACTGAGCACCGAGCACCATGAGTACTGAGCACCCAGCACCCTTAGTACTGAGCACCCAGCACCCTGAGCACTGAGCACCCAGCACCCTGAGTACTGAGCACCCAGCACCACCCTCAGCACTGAGCACCCAGCACCCCGAGCACTGAGCACCCAGCACCCTGAGCACTGAGCACCCAGCACCCCGAGTACTGAGCACCCAGCACCCCGAGTACTGAGCACCGAGCACCTCGAGCACTGAGCACCCAGCACCCTGAGTACTGAGCACCCAGCACCCTGAGTACTGAGCACTGAGCACCCCTAGTACTGAGCACCCAGCACCCCGAGCACTGAGCACCCAGCAACCTGAGTACTGAGAACAGATCACCCTGAGTACTGAGCACCCAGCACCCTGAGTACTGAGCACCCAGCACCCTGAGTACTGAGCACCCAGCACCCCGAGCACTGAGCACCCACGACCCCGAGAATGAGCACCCAGCACCCTGAGTAATGAGAACCGAGCACCCTGAGTACTGAGCACCCAGCACCTTGAGTACTGAGCCCCTAGCACCCTGAGAATGAGCACCCAGCACCATGAGTACTGAGCACCCAGCACCCTGAGTACTGAGCACTAAGCACCCAGAGCACTGAGAACCCAGCACCCCGAGCACGGAGCACCCAGCACCCTGAGCACTGAGCACCCAGCACCCTGAGCACTGAGCACCCAGCACCCTGAGTACTGAGCACCCAGCACGCTGAGTACTGAGCACCCAGCACCCCGAGCACTGAGCACCCAGCACCCTGTGTACTGAGCACTGAGCACCCTGAGTACTAAGCACCCAGCACCCTGAGTACTGAGCACCCGGGACCCTGAGCACGGAGCACCGAGCACCCCGAGCACTGAGCACCCAGCACCCTGAGCACTCAGCACCCAGCACCCCGAGCACTGAGCACCCAGGACCCTGAGCACTGAGCACCCAGCACCCTGAGCACGGAGCACCCCGAGGACTGAGCACCCAGGACCCTGAGCACTGAGCACCCAGCACCTTGAGTACTGAGCACCGAGCACCCCGAGCACTAAGCAACCAGCACCCTGAGTACTGAGCACCCAGCAACCTGAGCACTGAGCACAGAGCACCCTGAGCACTGAGCAGCCAGCACCCCGAGCACGGAGCACCCAGCACCCTGAGTACTGAGAACCGAGCACCCTGAGTACTGAGCACCAAGCACCCTGAGTACTGAGCCCCTAGCACCCTGAGAATGAGCACCCAGCACCATGAGTACTGAGCACCCAGCACCCTGAGTACTGAGCACTAAGCACCCAGAGCACTGAGCACCCAGCACCCCGAGCACGGAGCACCCAGGACCCCGAGCACTGAGAACTGAGCACCCAGCACCCTGAGTACTGAGCACCAAGCTCCCCGAGCACTGAGCACCCTGAGTACTGAGCACCCAGCACCCCGATCACTGAGCTCCCAGCACCCTGAGCACTGAGCACCCAGCACCCTGAGCACTGAGCACCCAGCACCCTGAGTACTGAGCACCCAGCACGCTGAGTACTGAGCACCCAGCACCCCGAGCACTGAGCACCCAGCACCCTGAGTACTGAGCACCGATCACCCTGAGCACTGAGCACCCAGGACCCCGAGCACTGAGAATCCAGCACCCTGAGTACAGAGCACCCAGCACCGCGAGTACTGAGCACCCAGCACCCTGAGCACTGAGCACCCAGCACGCTGAGTACTGAGCACCCTGAGTACTGAGCACCGATCACCCTGAGCACTGAGCACCCAGCACCCTGAGTACTGAGCACCCAGCACCCTGAGCACTGAGCACCCAGCACCCTGAGCACTGAGCACCCAGCACCCTGAGTACTGAGCACCCAGCACCCTGATTACTGAGTACCTAGCACCCTGAGAACTGAGCACCCAGCACCCTGAGTACTGAGCACCGAGCACCATGAGTACTGAGCACCCAGCACCCTTAGTACTGAGCACCCAGCACCCTGAGCACTGAGCACCCAGCACCCTGAGTACTGAGCACCCAGCACCACCCTCAGCACTGAGCACCCAGCACCCCGAGCACTGAGCACCCAGCACCCTGAGCACTGAGCACCCAGCACCCCGAGTACTGAGCACCCAGCACCCCGAGTACTGAGCACCGAGCACCTCGAGCACTGAGCACCCAGCACCCTGAGTACTGAGCACCCAGCACCCTGAGTACTGAGCACTGAGCACCCCTAGTACTGAGCACCCAGCACCCCGAGCACTGAGCACCCAGCAACCTGAGTACTGAGAACAGATCACCCTGAGTACTGAGCACCCAGCACCCTGAGTACTGAGCACCCAGCACCCTGAGTACTGAGCACCCAGCACCCCGAGCACTGAGCACCCACGACCCCGAGAATGAGCACCCAGCACCCTGAGTAATGAGAACCGAGCACCCTGAGTACTGAGCACCCAGCACCTTGAGTACTGAGCCCCTAGCACCCTGAGAATGAGCACCCAGCACCATGAGTACTGAGCACCCAGCACCCTGAGTACTGAGCACTAAGCACCCAGAGCACTGAGAACCCAGCACCCCGAGCACGGAGCACCCAGCACCCTGAGCACTGAGCACCCAGCACCCTGAGCACTGAGCACCCAGCACCCTGAGTACTGAGCACCCAGCACGCTGAGTACTGAGCACCCAGCACCCCGAGCACTGAGCACCCAGCACCCTGTGTACTGAGCACTGAGCACCCTGAGTACTAAGCATCCAGCACCCTGAGTACTGAGCACCCGGGACCCTGAGCACGGAGCACCGAGCACCCCGAGCACTGAGCACCCAGCACCCTGAGCACTCAGCACCCAGCACCCCGAGCACTGAGCACCCAGGACCCTGAGCACTGAGCACCCAGCACCCTGAGCACGGAGCACCCCGAGGACTGAGCACCCAGGACCCTGAGCACTGAGCACCCAGCACCTTGAGTACTGAGCACCGAGCACCCCGAGCACTAAGCACCCAGCACCCTGAGTACTGAGCACCCAGCAACCTGAGCACTGAGCACAGAGCACCCTGAGCACTGAGCAGCCAGCACCCCGAGCACGGAGCACCCAGCACGCTGAGTACTGAGCACCCAACACCCAGAGTACTGAGCACCCAGCACCCTGAGCACTGAGCACCCAGCACCCCGAGTACTGAGCACCCAGCACCCTGAGTACTGAGCACCCAGCACCCTGAGCACTGAGCACCCGGAGGACTGAGCACCCAGCACCCTGAGCACTGAGCACCGATCACCCTGAGCACTGAGCACCCAGCACCCCGAGCACTGAGCACCCAGCACCCTGAGCACTGAGCACCCAGCACCCCGAGTACTGAACACCCAGCACCCTGAGTACTGAGCACCCAGCACCCTGAGCACTGAGCACCCGGAGGACTGAGCACCCAGCACCCTGAGCACTGAGCACCGATCACCCTGAGCACTGAGCACCCGGAGGACTGAGCACCCAGCACCCTGAGTACTGAGCACCCAGCACCCCGAGTACTGAGCACCCAGCACCCTGAGTACTGAGCACCCAGCACCCCGAGCACTGAGCACCCAGCACCCTGAGTACTGAGCACCCTGAGTACTGAGCACTGAGCACCGAGCACCCTGAGTACTGAGCACCCTGAGGACTGAGCACCCAGCACCCTGAGCACTGAGCACCCAGCACCCTGAGTACTGAGCACAGATCACCCTGATCACTGAGCACCCAGCACCCCGAGCACTGAGCACCCAGCACCCTGAGTACTGAGCACCCAGCACCCTGAGCACTGAGCACCAAGCACCCTGAGTACTGAACACCCAGCACCCTGAGCACTGAGCACTGAGCACCCAGCACCCTGAGCACTGAGCACTGAGCACCCAGCACCCCGAGCACTGAGCACCCAGCACCCTGAGCACCCAGCACACTGAGCACCCAGCACCCTGAGTACTGAGCACCCAACACTCTGAGCACTGAGCACCCAGCACGCTGAGTACTGAGCACCGATCACCCTGAGCACTGAGCACCTAGGACCCCGAGCACTGAGCACCCAGCACCCTGAGTACTGAGTACCCAGCACCCTGAGCACTGAGCACCCAGCACCCTGAGTACTGAGCACCGAGCACCCTGAGTACTGAGCACCCAGCACCCTTAGTACTGAGCACCCAGCACCCTGAGCACTGAGCACCCAGCACCCTGAGTACTGAGCACCCAGCACCACCCTCAGCACTGAGCACCCAGCACCCCGAGCACTGAGCACCCAGCACCCTGAGCACTGAGCACCCAGCATCCTGAGTACTGAGCACCCAGCACCCCGAGTACTGAGCACCCGGAGGACTGAGTACCCAGCACCCTGAGCACTGAGCACCCAGCACCCCGAGCACTGAGCACCCAGCACCCTGAGCACTGAGCACCCAGCACCCTGAGCACTGAGCACCCAGCACCCTGTGTACTGAGCACCCAGCACCCTGAGCACTGAGCACCCGGAGGACTGAGCACCCAGCACCCTGAGCACTGAGCACCGATCACCCTGAGCACTGAGCACCCAGCACCCCGAGCACTGAGCACCCAGCACCCTGAGCACTGAGCACCCAGCACCCCGAGTACTGAACACCCAGCACCCTGAGTACTGAGCACCCAGCAGCCTGAGCACTGAGCACCCGGAGGACTGAGCACCCAGCACCCTGAGCACTGAGCACCGATCACCCTGAGCACTGAGCACCCAGCACCCCGAGTACTGAGCACCCAGCACCCTGAGTACTGAGCACCCAGCACCCTGAGCACTGAGCACCCGGAGGACTGAGCACCCAGCACCCTGAGTACTGAGCACCCAGCACCCCGAGTACTGAGCACCCAGCACCCTGAGTACTGAGCACCCAGCACCCCGAGCACTGAGCACCCAGCACCCTGAGTACTGAGCACCCTGAGTACTGAGCACTGAGCACCGAGCACCCCGAGCACTGAGCACCCAGCACCCTGAGCACTCAGCACCCAGCACCCCGAGCACTGAGCACCCAGGACCCTGAGCACTGAGCACCCAGCACCCTGAGCACGGAGCACCCCGAGGACTGAGCACCCAGGACCCTGAGCACTGAGCACCCAGCACCTTGAGTACTGAGCACCGAGCACCCCGAGCACTAAGCACCCAGCACCCTGAGTACTGAGCACCCAGCAACCTGAGCACTGAGCACAGAGCACCCTGAGCACTGAGCAGCCAGCACCCCGAGCACGGAGCACCCAGCACGCTGAGTACTGAGCACCCAACACCCAGAGTACTGAGCACCCAGCACCCTGAGCACTGAGCACCCAGCACCCCGAGTACTGAGCACCCAGCACCCTGAGTACTGAGCACCCAGCACCCTGAGCACTGAGCACCCGGAGGACTGAGCACCCAGCACCCTGAGCACTGAGCACCGATCACCCTGAGCACTGAGCACCCAGCACCCCGAGCACTGAGCACCCAGCACCCTGAGCACTGAGCACCCAGCACCCCGAGTACTGAACACCCAGCACCCTGAGTACTGAGCACCCAGCACCCTGAGCACTGAGCACCCGGAGGACTGAGCACCCAGCACCCTGAGCACTGAGCACCGATCACCCTGAGCACTGAGCATCCGGAGGACTGAGCACCCAGCACCCTGAGTACTGAGCACCCAGCACCCCGAGTACTGAGCACCCAGCACCCTGAGTACTGAGCACCCAGCACCCCGAGCACTGAGCACCCAACACTCTGAGCACTGAGCACCCAGCACGCTGAGTACTGAGCACCGATCACCCTGAGCACTGAGCACCTAGGACCCCGAGCACTGAGCACCCAGCACCCTGAGTACAGAGCACCCAGCACCCCGTGTACTGAGCACCCAGCACCCCGAGCACTGAGCACCCAGCACCCTGAGTACTGAGCACCGATCACCATGAGCACTGAGCACCCAGCACCCTGAGTACTGAGCACCCAGCAGCCTGAGCACTGAGCACCCAGCACCCTGAGCACTGAGCACCCAGCACCCTGAGTACTGAGCACCCAGCACCCTGAGTACTGAGTACCCAGCACCCTGAGCACTGAGCACCCAGCACCCTGAGTACTGAGCACCGAGCACCCTGAGTACTGAGCACCCAGCACCCTTAGTACTGAGCACCCAGCACCCTGAGCACTGAGCACCCAGCACCCTGAGTACTGAGCACCCAGCACCACCCTCAGCACTGAGCACCCAGCACCCCGAGCACTGAGCACCCAGCACCCTGAGCACTGAGCACCCAGCACCCTGAGTACTGAGCACCCAGCACCCCGAGTACTGAGCACCCGGAGGACTGAGTACCCAGCACCCTGAGCACTGAGCACCCAGCACCCCGAGCACTGAGCACCCAGCACCCTGAGCACTGAGCACCCAGCACCCTGAGCACTGAGCACCCAGCACCCTGTGTACTGAGCGCCCAGCACCCTGAGCACTGAGCACCCGGAGGACTGAGCACCCAGCACCCTGAGCACTGAGCACCCAGCACCCCGAGTACTGAGCACCCAGCACCCCGAGTACTGAGCACCGAGCACCTCGAGCACTGAGCACCCAGCACCCTGAGTACTGAGCACCCAGCACCCTGAGTACTGAGCACTGAGCACCCCTAGTACTGAGCACCCAGCACCCCGAGCACTGAGCACCCAGCAACCTGAGTACTGAGAACAGATCACCCTGAGTACTGAGCACCCAGCACCCTGAGTACTGAGCACCCAGCACCCTGAGTACTGAGCACCCAGCACCCCGAGCACTGAGCACCCACGACCCCGAGAATGAGCACCCAGCACCCTGAGTAATGAGAACCGAGCACCCTGAGTACTGAGCACCCAGCACCTTGAGTACTGAGCCCCTAGCACCCTGAGAATGAGCACCCAGCACCATGAGTACTGAGCACCCAGCACCCTGAGTACTGAGCACTAAGCACCCAGAGCACTGAGAACCCAGCACCCCTAGCACGGAGCACCCAGCACCCTGAGCACTGAGCACCCAGCACCCTGAGCACTGAGCACCCAGCACCCTGAGTACTGAGCACCCAGCACGCTGAGTACTGAGCACCCAGCACCCCGAGCACTGAGCACCCAGCACCCTGTGTACTGAGCACTGAGCACCCTGAGTACTAAGCACCCAGCACCCTGAGTACTGAGCACCCGGGACCCTGAGCACGGAGAACCGAGCACCCCGAGCACTGAGCACCCAGCACCCTGAGCACTCAGCACCCAGCACCCCGAGCACTGAGCACCCAGGACCCTGAGCACTGAGCACCCAGCACCCTGAGCACGGAGCACCCCGAGGACTGAGCACCCAGGACCCTGAGCACTGAGCACCCAGCACCTTGAGTACTGAGCACCGAGCACCCCGAGCACTAAGCACCCAGCACCCTGAGTACTGAGCACCCAGCAACCTGAGCACTGAGCACAGAGCACCCTGAGCACTGAGCAGCCAGCACCCCGAGCACGGAGCACCCAGCACGCTGAGTACTGAGCACCCAACACCCAGAGTACTGAGCACCCAGCACCCTGAGCACTGAGCACCCAGCACCCCGAGTACTGAGCACCCAGCACCCTGAGTACTGAGCACCCAGCACCCTGAGCACTGAGCACCCGGAGGACTGAGCACCCAGCACCCTGAGCACTGAGCACCGATCACCCTGAGCACTGAGCACCCAGCACCCCGAGCACTGAGCACCCAGCACCCTGAGCACTGAGCACCCAGCACCCCGAGTACTGAACACCCAGCACCCTGAGTACTGAGCACCCAGCACCCTGAGCACTGAGCACCCGGAGGACTGAGCACCCAGCACCCTGAGCACTGAGCACCGATCACCCTGAGCACTGAGCACCCGGAGGACTGAGCACCCAGCACCCTGAGTACTGAGCACCCAGCACCCCGAGTACTGAGCACCCAGCACCCTGAGTACTGAGCACCCAGCACCCCGAGCACTGAGCACCCAGCACCCTGAGTACTGAGCACCCTGAGTACTGAGCACTGAGCACCGAGCACCCTGAGTACTGAGCACCCTGAGGACTGAGCACCCAGCACCCTGAGCACTGAGCACCCAGCACCCTGAGTACTGAGCACAGATCACCCTGATCACTGAGCACCCAGCACCCCGAGCACTGAGCACCCAGCACCCTGAGTACTGAGCACCCAGCACCCTGAGCACTGAGCACCAAGCACCCTGAGTACTGAACACCCAGCACCCTGAGCACTGAGCACTGAGCACCCAGCACCCTGAGCACTGAGCACTGAGCACCCAGCACCCCGAGCACTGAGCACCCAGCACCCTGAGCACCCAGCACACTGAGCACCCAGCACCCTGAGTACTGAGCACCCAACACTCTGAGCACTGAGCACCCAGCACGCTGAGTACTGAGCACCGATCACCCTGAGCACTGAGCACCTAGGACCCCGAGCACTGAGCACCCAGCACCCTGAGTACTGAGTACCCAGCACCCTGAGCACTGAGCACCCAGCACCCTGAGTACTGAGCACCGAGCACCCTGAGTACTGAGCACCCAGCACCCTTAGTACTGAGCACCCAGCACCCTGAGCACTGAGCACCCAGCACCCTGAGTACTGAGCACCCAGCACCACCCTCAGCACTGAGCACCCAGCACCCCGAGCACTGAGCACCCAGCACCCTGAGCACTGAGCACCCAGCATCCTGAGTACTGAGCACCCAGCACCCCGAGTACTGAGCACCCGGAGGACTGAGTACCCAGCACCCTGAGCACTGAGCACCCAGCACCCCGAGCACTGAGCACCCAGCACCCTGAGCACTGAGCACCCAGCACCCTGAGCACTGAGCACCCAGCACCCTGTGTACTGAGCACCCAGCACCCTGAGCACTGAGCACCCGGAGGACTGAGCACCCAGCACCCTGAGCACTGAGCACCGATCACCCTGAGCACTGAGCACCCAGCACCCCGAGCACTGAGCACCCAGCACCCTGAGCACTGAGCACCCAGCACCCCGAGTACTGAACACCCAGCACCCTGAGTACTGAGCACCCAGCAGCCTGAGCACTGAGCACCCGGAGGACTGAGCACCCAGCACCCTGAGCACTGAGCACCGATCACCCTGAGCACTGAGCACCCAGCACCCCGAGTACTGAGCACCCAGCACCCTGAGTACTGAGCACCCAGCACCCTGAGCACTGAGCACCCGGAGGACTGAGCACCCAGCACCCTGAGTACTGAGCACCCAGCACCCCGAGTACTGAGCACCCTGCACCCCGAGCACGGAGCACCCAGGACCCCGAGCACTGAGAACTGAGCACCCAGCACCCTGAGTACTGAGCACCGAGCTCCCCGAGCACTGAGCACCCTGAGTACTGAGCACCCAGCACCCCGATCACTGAGCACCCAGCACCCTGAGCACGGAGCACCCCGAGGACTGAGCTCCCAGCACCCTGAGCACTGAGCACCCAGCACCCTGAGTACTGAGCACCCAACACCCAGAGTACTGAGCACCCAGCACCCAGAGCACTGAGCACCCAGCACCCCGAGTACTGAGCACCCAGCACCCTGAGTACTGAGCACCCAGCACCCTGAGCACTGAGCACCCGGAGGACTGAACACCCAGCACCCTGAGCACTGAGCACCGATCACCCTGAGCACTGAGCACCCAGCACCCCGAGCACTGAGCACCCAGCACCCTGAGCACTGAGCACCCAGCACCCCGAGTACTGAGCACCCAGCACCCCGAGCACTGAGCACCCATCACCCTGAGTACTGAGCACCGATCACCATGAGCACTGAGCACCCAGCACCCTGAGTACTGAGCACCCAGCACCCTGAGTACTGAGCACCGATCACCATGAGCACTGAGCACCCCGAGTACTGAGCACCCAGCACCCTGTGTACTGAGCACTCAGCACACTTAGTACTGAGCACCCAGCACCCTGAGTACTGAGCACCCAGCACCACCCTCAGCACTGAGCACCCAGCACCCCGAGCACTGAGCACCCAGCACCCTGAGCACTGAGCACCCAGCACCCCGAGTACTGAGCACCCAGCACCGCGAGTACTGAGCACCGAGCACCCCGAGCACTGAGCACCCAGCACCCTGAGCACTGAGCACCCAGCACCCCGAGCACTGAGCACCCAGCACCCTGAGTACTGAGAACCGAGCACCCTGAGTACTGAGCACCAAGCACCCTGAGTACTGAGCCCCTAGCACCCTGAGAATGAGCACCCAGCACCATGAGTACTGAGCACCCAGCACCCTGAGTACTGAGCACCCAGCAGCCTGAGCACTGAGCACCCAGCACCCTGAGTACTGAGCACCGATCACCATGAGCACTGAGCACCCAGCACCCTGAGTACTGAGCACCCAGCAGCCTGAGCACTGAGCACCCAGCACCCTGAGCACTGAGCACCCAGCACCCTGAGTACTGAGCACCCAGCACCCTGAGTACTGAGTACCCAGCACACTGAGCACTGAGCACCCAGCACCCTGAGTACTGAGCACCGAGCACCCTGAGTACTGAGCACCCAGCATCCTTAGTACTGAGCACCCAGCACCCTGAGCACTGAGCACCCAGCACCCTGAGTACTGAGCACCCAGTACCACCCTCAGCACTGAGCACCCAGCACCCCGAGCACTGAGCACCCAGCACCCTGAGCACTGAGCACCCAGCACCCTGAGTACTGAGCACCCAGCACCCCGAGTACTGAGCACCGAGCACCTCGAGCACTGAGCACCCAGCACCCTGAGTACTGAGCACCCAGCACACTGAGTACTGAGCACTGAGCACCCCGAGTACTGAGCACCCAGCACCCCGAGCACTGAGCAGCCACCAACCTGAGTACTGAGAACAGATCACCCTGAGTACTGAGCACCCAGCACCCTGAGTACTGAGCCCCCAGCACCCTGAGTACTGAGCACCCAGCACCCCGAGCACTGAGCACCCAGCACCCCGAGAATGAGCACCCAGCACCCTGAGTACTGAGAACCGAGCACCCTGAGTACTGAGCACCCAGCACCCTGAGTACTGAGCCCCTAGAACCCTGAGAATGAGCACGCAGCACCATGAATACTGAGCACCCAGCACCCTGAGTACTGAGCACTAAGCACCCAGAGCACTGAGAACCCAGCACCCCGAGCACGGAGCACCCAGGACCCCGAGCACTGAGAACTGAGCACCCAGCACCCTGAGTACTGAGCACCGAGCTCCCCGAGCACTGAGCACCCTGAGTACTGAGCACCCAGCACCCCGATCACTGAGCACCCAGCACCCTGAGCACTGAGCACCCAGCACACTGAGCACTGAGCACCCAGCACCCTGAGTACTGAGCACCCAGCATGCTGAGTACTGAGCACCCAGCACCCCGAGCATTGAGCAACCAGCACCCTGAGTACTGAGCACTGAGCACCCAGCACCCCGAGCACTGAGCACCCAGCACCGTGAGCACTGAGCACCCAGCACCCTGAGCACGGAGCACCCCGAGGACTTAGCACCCAGCACCCTGAGCACTGAGCACCCAGCACCTTGAGTACTGAGCACCGAGCACCCCGAGCACTAAGCACCCAGCACCCTGAGTACTGAGCACCCAGCACCCTGAGCACTGAGCACATAGCACCCTGAGCACTGAGCAGCCAGCACCCCGAGCACGGAGCACCCAGCACCCTGAGTACTGAGCACCCAGCACCCCGAGCACTGAGCACCCAGCACCCTGTGTACTGAGCACTGAGCACCCTGAGTACTAAGCACCCAGCACCCTGAGTACTGAGCACCCGGGACCCTGAGCACTGAGCACCGAGCACCCCGAGCACTGAGCACCCAGCACCCTGAGCACTCAGCACCCAGCACCCCGAGCACTGAGCACCCAGGACCCTGAGCACTGAGCACCCAGCACCCTGAGCACGGAGCACCCCGAGGACTGAGCACCCAGCACCCTGAGCACTGAGCACCCAGCACCTTGAGTACTGAGCACCGAGCACCCCGAGCACTAAGCACCCAGCACCCAGAGTACTGAGCACACAGCACCCTGAGCACTGAGCACAGAGCACCCTGAGCACTGAGCAGCCAGCACCCCGAGCACGGAGCACCCAGCACGCTGAGTACTGAGCACCCAACAACCAGAGTACTGAGCACCCAGAACCCTGAGCACTGAGCACCCAGCACCCCGAGTACTGACCACCCAGCACCCTGAGTACTGAGCACCCAGCACCCTGAGCACTGAGCACCCAGAGGACTGAGCACCCAGCACCCTGAGCACTGAGCACCGATCACCCTGAGCACTGAGCACCCAGCACCCGAGCACTGAGCACCCAGCACCCTGAGCACTGAGCACCCAGCACCCCGAGTACTGAGCACCCAGCACCCTGAGTACTGAGCACCCAGCACCCTGAGCACTGAGCACCCGGAGGACTGAGCACCCAGCACCCTGAGCACTGAGCACCGATCACCCTGAGCACTGAGCACCCAGCACCCCGAGTACTGAGCACCCAGCACCCTGAGTACTGAGCACGCAGCACCCTGAGCACTGAGCACCCGGAGGACTGAGCACCCAGCACCCTGAGTACTGAGCACCCAGCACCCCGAGTACTGAGCACCCAGCACCCTGAGTACTGAGCACCCAGCACCCCGAGCACTGAGCACCCAGCACCCTGAGTACTGAGCACCCTGAGTACTGAGCACTGAGCACCGAGAACCCTGAGTACTGAGCACCCTGAGGACTGAGCACCCAGCACCCTGAGCACTGAGCACCCAGCACCCTGAGTACTGAGCACAGATCACCCTGATCACTGAGCACCCAGCACCCCGAGCACTGAGCACCCAGCACCCTGAGTACTGAGCACCCAGCACCCTGAGCACTGAGCACCAAGCACCCTGAGTACTGAACACCCAGCACCCTGAGCACTGAGTACTGAACCCCCAGCACCCTGAGCACTGAGCACTGAGCACCAAGCACCCTGAGTACTGAACACCCAGCACCCTGAGCACTGAGCACCCAGCACCCCGAGCACTGAGCACCCAGCACCCTGAGCACCCAGCACCCTGAGGACTGAGCACCCTGAGCACTGAGCACCCTGAGCACTGAGCACTGAGCACCCAGCACCCTGAGTACTGAGCACCCAACACTCTGAGCACTGAGCACCCAGCACGCTGAGTACTGAGCACCGATCACCCTGAGCACTGAGCACCTAGGACCCCGAGCACTGAGCACCCAGCACCCTGAGTACAGAGCACCCAGCATCCCGTGTACTGAGCACCCAGCACCCCGAGCACTGAGCACCCAGCACCCTGAGTACTGAGCACTGATCACCATGAGCACTGAGCACCCAGCACCCTGAGTACTGAGCACCCAGCAGCCTGAGCACTGAGCACCCAGCTCCCTGAGCACTGAGCACCCAGCACCCTGAGTACTGAGCACCCAGCACCCTGAGTACTGAGTACCCAGCACCTTGAGCACTGAGCACCCAGCACCCTGAGTACTGAGCACCGAGCACCCTGAGTACTGAGCACCCAGCACCCTTAGTACTGAGCACCCAGCACCCTGAGCACTGAGCACCCAGCACCCTGAGCACGGAGCACCCCGAGGACTGAGCACCCAGCACCCTGAGCACTGAGCACCCAGCACCTTGAGTACTGAGCACCGAGCACCCCGAGCACTAAGCACCCAGCACCCTGAGTACTGAGCACCCAGCACCCTGAGCACTGAGCACAGAGCACCCTGAGCACTGAGCAGCCAGCACCCCGAGCACGGAGCACCCAGCACGCTGAGTACTGAGCACCCAACACCCAGAGTACGGAGCACCCAGCACCCTGAGCACTGAGCACCCAGCACCCCGATCACTGAGCACCCAGCACCCTGAGCACTGAGCACCCAGCACCCTGAGCACTGAGCACCCAGCACCCTGAGTACTGAGCACCCAGCATGCTGAGTACTGAGCACCCAGCACCCCGAGCATTGAGCAACCAGCACCCTGAGTACTGAGCACTGAGCACCCAGCACCCCGAGCACTGAGCACCCAGCACCCTGAGCACTGAGCACCCAGCACCCTGAGCACGGAGCACCCCGAGGACTTAGCACCCAGCACCCTGAGCACTGAGCACCCAGCACCTTGAGTACTGAGCACCGAGCACCCCGAGCACTAAGCACCCAGCACCCTGAGTACTGAGCACCCAGCACCCCAAGCACTGAGCACCCTGAGTACTGAGCACCCAGCACCCTGAGCACTGAGCACCGAGCACCCTGAGCACTGAGCACCCAGCACCCTGAGTACTGAGCACCCAGCACCCTGAGTACTGAGCACCCAGCACCCTGAGCACTGAGCACCGAGCACCCTGAGCACTGAGCACCCAGCACCCTGAGTACTGAGCACCCAGCACCCTGAGCACTGAGCACCCAGCACCCTGAGTACTGAGCACCCAGCACCCTGAGCAATGAGCACCCTGAGTACTGAGCACCCAGCACCCTGAGTACTAAGCACCGAGCACCCTGAGTACTGAGCACCCAGCACCCTGAGCACTGAGCACCCAGCACCCTGAGCACTGAGCACCCAGCACCCTGATTAATGAGCACCCAGCACCCCGAGCACTGAGCACCCAGCACCCTGAGTACTGAGCACCCAGCACCCTGAGTACTGAGCACCCAGCACCCTGAGTACTGAGCACTCAGCACCCTGAGTACTGAGCACCCTGAGTTCTGAGCACCCAGCACCGTGAGCACTGAGCACCCAGCACCTTGAGTACTGAGCACCGAGCACCCCGAGCACTGAGCAAACAGCACCCTGAGTACTGAGCACCCAGCACCCCGAGCACTGAGCACCCAGCACCCTGAGTACTGAGCACCCAGCACCCTGAGTACTGAGCACTGAGCACCCTGAGCACTGAGCACCCAAAACCCCGAGCACTGAGCACCCAGCACCCTGAGTACTGAGCACCCAGTGTACTGAGTACCGAGCACCCAGCACCCTGAGTACTGAGCACCCAGCACCCTGAACACTGAGCACCCAGCACCCTGAGTACTGAGCACCGAGCACCCTGAGTACTGAGCACCCAGCACCCCGAGCACTGAGCACCCAGCACACCGAGCACTCAGCACCCAGCACCCCGTACACTGAGCACCCAGCACACCGAGCACTGAGCACCCAGCACCCTGAGCACTGAGCACCGAGCACCCTGAGCACTGAGCACCCAGCACCCTGAGTACTGAGCACCCAGCACCCTGAGTACTGAGCACCCAGCACCCTGAGCACTGAGCACCGAGCACCCTGAGCACTGAGCACCCAGCACCCTGAGTACTGAGCACCCAGCACCCTGAGCACTGAGCACCGAGCACCCTGAGTACTGAGCACCCAGCACCCCGAGCACCGAGCACCATGAGTACTAAGAACCGAGCACCCTGAGCACTGAGCACCGAGCACCCTGAGCACTGAGCACCCAGCTCCCTGAGTACTGAGCACCCAGCACCCTGAGCACTGAGCACCGAGCACCCTGAGCACTGAGCACCCAGCACCCTGAGGACTGAGTACCCAGCACCCCGAGCACTGAGCACCCAGCACCCTGAGCACTGAGCACCCTGAGTACTGAGCACTGAGCACCCTGAGTACTGAGCACCCAGCACCCTGAGTATTGAGCACCCAGCAACCTGAGCACTGAGCACCGAGCACCCTGAGCACTGAGCACCCAGCACCCTGAGCACTGAGCAGCCAGCACCCTGAGCACTGAGCACCCAGCACCCTGAGTACTGAGCACCCTGAGTACTGAGCACACAGCACCGTGAGCACTGAGCACCCAGCACCCCGAGCACTGAGCACCCAGCACCCTGAGCACTGAGCACCCTGAGTACTGAGCACTGAGCACCCTGAGTACTGAGCACTGAGCACCCTGAGTACTGAGCACCCAGCACCCTGAGTACTGAGAACCCAGCACCCTGAGCAATGAGCACCCTGAGTACTGAGCACCCAGCAGCCTGAGCACTGAGCACCGAGCACCCCGAGCACTGAGCACCCAGCACCCTGAGTACTGAGCACACATCACCGTGAGCACTGAGGACCCAGCACCCCGAGCACTGAGCACCCAGCACCCTGAGCACTGAGCACCCTGAGTACTGAGCACTGAGCACCCTGAGAACTGAGCACTGAGCACCCTGAGTACTGAGCACCCAGCACCCTGAGTACTGAGAACCCAGCACCCTGAGCAATGAGCACCCTGAGTACTGAGCACCCAGCACCCTGAGTACTAAGCACCGAGCACCCTGAGTACTGAGCACCCAGTACCCTGAGCACTGAGCACCCAGCACCCGGAGCACTGAGCACACAGAACCCTGAGTACTGAGCACCGAGCACCCCGAGCACTGAGCACCCAGCACCCTGAGCACTGAGCACCCAGCACCCCGAGCACTGAGCACCCAGCACCCGGAGCACTGAGCACCCAGCACCCCGTGCAATGAGCACCCAGCACCCTGAGTACTGAGCACCCAGCACCCCGAGTACTGAGCACCCAGCAACCTGAGCACCGAGCACCCAGCACCCCGAGCACTGAGCACCCAGCATCCTTAGCACTGAGCACCCAGCACCCTGAGTACTGAGCACTGAGCACCCCGAGTACTGAGTACCCAGCACCCCGAGCACTGAGCACCGAGCACCCCGAGCACTGAGCACCCAGCACCCCGAGCACTGAGCACCCAGCACCCTGAGGACTGAGCACCCAGCACCCGAGCACTGAGCACCCAGCACCCCGAGCACTGAGCACCCAGCATCCCGAGCACTGAGCACCCAGCACCCTGAGCACTGAGCACAGAGCACCCTGAGCACTGAGCAGCCAGCACCCCGAGCACGGAGCACCCAGCACGCTGAGTACTGAGCACCCAACAACCAGAGTACTGAGCACCCAGCACCCTGAGCACTGAGCACCCAGCACCCCGAGTACTGACCACCCAGCACCCTGAGTACTGAGCACCCAGCACCCTGAGCACTGAGCACCCAGAGGACTGAGCACCCAGCACCCTGAGCACTGAGCACCGATCACCCTGAGCACTGAGCACCCAGCACCCGAGCACTGAGCACCCAGCACCCTGAGCACTGAGCACCCAGCACCCCGAGTACTGAGCACCCAGCACCCTGAGTACTGAGCACCCAGCACCCTGAGCACTGAGCACCCGGAGGACTGAGCACCCAGCACCCTGAGCACTGAGCACCGATCACCCTGAGCACTGAGCACCCAGCACCCCGAGTACTGAGCACCCAGCACCCTGAGTACTGAGCACGCAGCACCCTGAGCACTGAGCACCCGGAGGACTGAGCACCCAGCACCCTGAGTACTGAGCACCCAGCACCCCGAGTACTGAGCACCCAGCACCCTGAGTACTGAGCACCCAGCACCCCGAGCACTGAGCACCCAGCACCCTGAGTACTGAGCACCCTGAGTACTGAGCACTGAGCACCGAGAACCCTGAGTACTGAGCACCCTGAGGACTGAGCACCCAGCACCCTGAGCACTGAGCACCCAGCACCCTGAGTACTGAGCACAGATCACCCTGATCACTGAGCACCCAGCACCCCGAGCACTGAGCACCCAGCACCCTGAGTACTGAGCACCCAGCACCCTGAGCACTGAGCACCAAGCACCCTGAGTACTGAACACCCAGCACCCTGAGCACTGAGTACTGAACCCCCAGCACCCTGAGCACTGAGCACTGAGCACCAAGCACCCTGAGTACTGAACACCCAGCACCCTGAGCACTGAGCACCCAGCACCCCGAGCACTGAGCACCCAGCACCCTGAGCACCCAGCACCCTGAGGACTGAGCACCCTGAGCACTGAGCACCCTGAGCACTGAGCACTGAGCACCCAGCACCCTGAGTACTGAGCACCCAACACTCTGAGCACTGAGCACCCAGCACGCTGAGTACTGAGCACCGATCACCCTGAGCACTGAGCACCTAGGACCCCGAGCACTGAGCACCCAGCACCCTGAGTACAGAGCACCCAGCATCCCGTGTACTGAGCACCCAGCACCCCGAGCACTGAGCACCCAGCACCCTGAGTACTGAGCACTGATCACCATGAGCACTGAGCACCCAGCACCCTGAGTACTGAGCACCCAGCAGCCTGAGCACTGAGCACCCAGCTCCCTGAGCACTGAGCACCCAGCACCCTGAGTACTGAGCACCCAGCACCCTGAGTACTGAGTACCCAGCACCTTGAGCACTGAGCACCCAGCACCCTGAGTACTGAGCACCGAGCACCCTGAGTACTGAGCACCCAGCACCCTTAGTACTGAGCACCCAGCACCCTGAGCACTGAGCACCCAGCACCCTGAGCACGGAGCACCCCGAGGACTGAGCACCCAGCACCCTGAGCACTGAGCACCCAGCACCTTGAGTACTGAGCACCGAGCACCCCGAGCACTAAGCACCCAGCACCCTGAGTACTGAGCACCCAGCACCCTGAGCACTGAGCACAGAGCACCCTGAGCACTGAGCAGCCAGCACCCCGAGCACGGAGCACCCAGCACGCTGAGTACTGAGCACCCAACACCCAGAGTACGGAGCACCCAGCACCCTGAGCACTGAGCACCCAGCACCCCGATCACTGAGCACCCAGCACCCTGAGCACTGAGCACCCAGCACCCTGAGCACTGAGCACCCAGCACCCTGAGTACTGAGCACCCAGCATGCTGAGTACTGAGCACCCAGCACCCCGAGCATTGAGCAACCAGCACCCTGAGTACTGAGCACTGAGCACCCAGCACCCCGAGCACTGAGCACCCAGCACCCTGAGCACTGAGCACCCAGCACCCTGAGCACGGAGCACCCCGAGGACTTAGCACCCAGCACCCTGAGCACTGAGCACCCAGCACCTTGAGTACTGAGCACCGAGCACCCCGAGCACTAAGCACCCAGCACCCTGAGTACTGAGCACCCAGCACCCCAAGCACTGAGCACCCTGAGTACTGAGCACCCAGCACCCTGATTAATGAGCACCCAGCACCCCGAGCACTGAGCACCCAGCACCCTGAGTACTGAGCACCCAGCACCCTGAGTACTGAGCACCCAGCACCCTGAGTACTGAGCACTCAGCACCCTGAGTACTGAGCACCCTGAGTTCTGAGCACCCAGCACCGTGAGCACTGAGCACCCAGCACCTTGAGTACTGAGCACCGAGCACCCCGAGCACTGAGCAAACAGCACCCTGAGTACTGAGCACAAAGCACCCCGAGCACTGAGCACCCAGCACCCTGAGTACTGAGCACCCAGCACCCTGAGTACTGAGCACTGAGCACCCTGAGCACTGAGCACCCAAAACCCCGAGCACTGAGCACCCAGCACCCTGAGTACTGAGCACCCAGTGTACTGAGTACCGAGCACCCAGCACCCTGAGTACTGAGCACCCAGCACCCTGAACACTGAGCACCCAGCACCCTGAGTACTGAGCACCGAGCACCCTGAGTACTGAGCACCCAGCACCCCGAGCACTGAGCACCCAGCACACCGAGCACTCAGCACCCAGCACCCCGTACACTGAGCACCCAGCACACCGAGCACTGAGCACCCAGCACCCCGAGCACCGAGCACCGAGCACCCTGAGCACTGAGCACCCAGCACCCTGAGCACTGAGCACCGAGCACCCTGAGCACTGAGCACCCAGCACCCTGAGTACTGAGCACCCAGCACCCTGAGTACTGAGCACCCAGCACCCTGAGCACTGAGCACCGAGCACCCTGAGCACTGAGCACCCAGCACCCTGAGTACTGAGCACCCAGCACCCTGAGCACTGAGCACCGAGCACCCTGAGTACTGAGCACCCAGCACCCCGAGCACCGAGCACCATGAGTACTAAGAACCGAGCACCCTGAGCACTGAGCACCGAGCACCCTGAGCACTGAGCACCCAGCTCCCTGAGTACTGAGCACCCAGCACCCTGAGCACTGAGCACCGAGCACCCTGAGCACTGAGCACCCAGCACCCTGAGGACTGAGTACCCAGCACCCCGAGCACTGAGCACCCAGCACCCTGAGCACTGAGCACCCTGAGTACTGAGCACTGAGCACCCTGAGTACTGAGCACCCAGCACCCTGAGTATTGAGCACCCAGCAACCTGAGCACTGAGCACCGAGCACCCTGAGCACTGAGCACCCAGCACCCTGAGCACTGAGCAGCCAGCACCCTGAGCACTGAGCACCCAGCACCCTGAGTACTGAGCACCCTGAGTACTGAGCACACAGCACCGTGAGCACTGAGCACCCAGCACCCCGAGCACTGAGCACCCAGCACCCTGAGCACTGAGCACCCTGAGTACTGAGCACTGAGCACCCTGAGTACTGAGCACTGAGCACCCTGAGTACTGAGCACCCAGCACCCTGAGTACTGAGAACCCAGCACCCTGAGCAATGAGCACCCTGAGTACTGAGCACCCAGCAGCCTGAGCACTGAGCACCGAGCACCCCGAGCACTGAGCACCCAGCACCCTGAGTACTGAGCACACATCACCGTGAGCACTGAGGACCCAGCACCCCGAGCACTGAGCACCCAGCACCCTGAGCACTGAGCACCCTGAGTACTGAGCACTGAGCACCCTGAGAACTGAGCACTGAGCACCCTGAGTACTGAGAACCCAGCACCCTGAGTACTGAGAACCCAGCACCCTGAGCAATGAGCACCCTGAGTACTGAGCACCCAGCACCCTGAGTACTAAGCACCGAGCACCCTGAGTACTGAGCACCCAGTACCCTGAGCACTGAGCACCCAGCACCCGGAGCACTGAGCACACAGAACCCTGAGTACTGAGCACCGAGCACCCCGAGCACTGAGCACCCAGCACCCTGAGCACTGAGCACCCAGCACCCCGAGCACTGAGCACCCAGCACCCGGAGCACTGAGCACCCAGCACCCCGTGCAATGAGCACCCAGCACCCTGAGTACTGAGCACCCAGCACCCCGAGTACTGAGCACCCAGCAACCTGAGCACCGAGCACCCAGCACCCCGAGCACTGAGCACCCAGCATCCTTAGCACTGAGCACCCAGCACCCTGAGTACTGAGCACTGAGCACCCCGAGTACTGAGTACCCAGCACCCCGAGCACTGAGCACCGAGCACCCCGAGCACTGAGCACCCAGCACCCCGAGCACTGAGCACCCAGCACCGTGAGGACTGAGCACCCAGCACCCGAGCACTGAGCACCCAGCACCCCGAGCACTGAGCACCCAGCATCCCGAGCACTGAGCACCCAGCACCCTGAGTACTGAGCACCCAGCACCCTGAGTACTCAGCACCCAGCACCCTGAGCACTGAGCAACCAGCACCCTGAGTACTGAGCACCCAGCACCCAAAGCACTGAGCACCCTGAGTACTGAGCACCCAGCACCCCAAGCACTGAGCACACTGAGTACTGAGCACCCAGCACCCTGATTAATGAGCACCCAGCACCCCGAGCACTGAGCACCCAGCACCCTGAGTACTGAGCACCCAGCACCCTGAGTACTGAGCACCCAGCACCCTGAGTACTGAGCACTCAGCACCCTGAGTACTGAGCACCCTGAGTTCTGAGCACCCAGCACCGTGAGCACTGAGCACCCAGCACCTTGAGTACTGAGCACCGAGCACCCCGAGCACTGAGCAAACAGCACCCTGAGTACTGAGCACCCAGCACCCCGAGCACTGGGCACCCAGCACCCTGAGTACTGAGCACCCAGCACCCTGAGTACTGAGCACTGAGCACCCTGAGCACTGAGCACCCAAAACCCCGAGCACTGAGCACCCAGCACCCTGAGTACTGAGCACCCAGTGTACTGAGTACCGAGCACCCAGCACCCTGAGTACTGAGCACCCAGCACCCTGAACACTGAGCACCCAGCACCCTGAGTACTGAGCACCGAGCACCCTGAGTACTGAGCACCCAGCACCCCGAGCACTGAGCACCCAGCACACCGAGCACTCAGCACCCAGCACCCCGTACACTGAGCACCCAGCACACCGAGCACTGAGCACCCAGCACCCCGAGCACCGAGCACCGAGCACCCTGAGCACTGAGCACCCAGCACCCTGAGCACTGAGCACCGAGCACCCTGAGCACTGAGCACCCAGCACCCTGAGTACTGAGCACCCAGCACCCTGAGTACTGAGCACCCAGCACCCTGAGCACTGAGCACCGAGCACCCTGAGCACTGAGCACCCAGCACCCTGAGTACTGAGCACCCAGCACCCTGAGCACTGAGCACCGAGCACCCTGAGTACTGAGCACCCAGCACCCCGAGCACCGAGCACCATGAGTACTAAGAACCGAGCACCCTGAGCACTGAGCACCGAGCACCCTGAGCACTGAGCACCCAGCTCCCTGAGTACTGAGCACCCAGCACCCTGAGCACTGAGCACCGAGCACCCTGAGCACTGAG
Organism: Microtus oregoni; assembly: GCF_018167655.1. Taxonomy (NCBI): domain Eukaryota; kingdom Metazoa; phylum Chordata; class Mammalia; order Rodentia; family Cricetidae; genus Microtus; species Microtus oregoni. The sequence continues at coordinate 66,478 of NW_024543459.1, forward strand.
CACCCAGCACCCTGAGGACTGAGTACCCAGCACCCCGAGCACTGAGCACCCAGCACCCTGAGCACTGAGCACCCTGAGTACTGAGCACTGAGCACCCTGAGTACTGAGCACCCAGCACCCTGAGTATTGAGCACCCAGCAACCTGAGCACTGAGCACCGAGCACCCTGAGCACTGAGCACCCAGCACCCTGAGCACTGAGCAGCCAGCACCCTGAGCACTGAGCACCCAGCACCCTGAGTACTGAGCACCCTGAGTACTGAGCACACAGCACCGTGAGCACTGAGCACCCAGCACCCCGAGCACTGAGCACCCAGCACCCTGAGCACTGAGCACCCTGAGTACTGAGCACTGAGCACCCTGAGTACTGAGCACTGAGCACCCTGAGTACTGAGCACCCAGCACCCTGAGTACTGAGAACCCAGCACCCTGAGCAATGAGCACCCTGAGTACTGAGCACCCAGCAGCCTGAGCACTGAGCACCGAGCACCCCGAGCACTGAGCACCCAGCACCCTGAGTACTGAGCACACATCACCGTGAGCACTGAGGACCCAGCACCCCGAGCACTGAGCACCCAGCACCCTGAGCACTGAGCACCCTGAGTACTGAGCACTGAGCACCCTGAGAACTGAGCACTGAGCACCCTGAGTACTGAGCACCCAGCACCCTGAGTACTGAGAACCCAGCACCCTGAGCAATGAGCACCCTGAGTACTGAGCACCCAGCACCCTGAGTACTAAGCACCGAGCACCCTGAGTACTGAGCACCCAGTACCCTGAGCACTGAGCACCCAGCACCCGGAGCACTGAGCACACAGAACCCTGAGTACTGAGCACCGAGCACCCCGAGCACTGAGCACCCAGCACCCTGAGCACTGAGCACCCAGCACCCCGAGCACTGAGCACCCAGCACCCGGAGCACTGAGCACCCAGCACCCCGTGCAATGAGCACCCAGCACCCTGAGTACTGAGCACCCAGCACCCCGAGTACTGAGCACCCAGCAACCTGAGCACCGAGCACCCAGCACCCCGAGCACTGAGCACCCAGCATCCTTAGCACTGAGCACCCAGCACCCTGAGTACTGAGCACTGAGCACCCCGAGTACTGAGTACCCAGCACCCCGAGCACTGAGCACCGAGCACCCCGAGCACTGAGCACCCAGCACCCCGAGCACTGAGCACCCAGCACCCTGAGGACTGAGCACCCAGCACCCGAGCACTGAGCACCCAGCACCCCGAGCACTGAGCACCCAGCATCCCGAGCACTGAGCACCCAGCACCCTGAGTACTGAGCACCCAGCACCCTGAGTACTCAGCACCCAGCACCCTGAGCACTGAGCAACCAGCACCCTGAGTACTGAGCACCCAGCACCCAAAGCACTGAGCACCCTGAGTACTGAGCACCCAGCACCCCAAGCACTGAGCACACTGAGTACTGAGCACCCAGCACCCTGATTAATGAGCACCCAGCACCCCGAGCACTGAGCACCCAGCACCCTGAGTACTGAGCACCCAGCACCCTGAGTACTGAGCACTCAGCACCCTGAGTACTGAGCACCCTGAGTTCTGAGCACCCAGCACCGTGAACACTGAGCACACAGCACCTTGAGTACTGAGCACCGAGCACCCCGAGCACTGAGCAAACAGCACCCTGAGTACTGAGCACCCAGCACCCCGAGCACTGGGCACCCAGCACCCTGAGTACTGAGCACCCAGCACCCTGAGTACTGAGCACTGAGCACCCTGAGCACTGAGCACCCAAAACCCCGAGCACTGAGCACCCAGCACCCTGAGTACTGAGCACCCAGCACCCTGAGTACTGAGCTCTCAGCACCCTGAGTACTGAGCACCGAGCTCCCCGAGCACTGAGCACCCAGCACCCTGAGCACTTAGCACCCTGAGGACTGAGCACCCAGCACCCTGAGTACTGAGCACCCAGCACCCTGAGTACTGAGCACCCAGCATCCTGATTACTGAGCACCCTGAGTACTGAGCACCCAGCACCCTGAGCACTGAGCACCCAGCACCCTGAGTACTGTGCAACCTGAGTACTGAGCACCCAGCAACCTGAGTACTTAGCACCCAGCACCTGAGCACTGAGCACCCAGCACCCTGAGTACTGAGCACCGAGCACTCCGAGTACTGAGCACCCAGCACCCCGAGCACTGAGCACCCAGCACCCTGAGCACTGAGCACCCAACACCCCAAGCACTGAGCACCCAGCACACCGAGCACTGAGCACCCAGCACCCCGAGCACCGAGCACCATGAGTACTAAGAACCGAGCACCCTGAGCACTGAGCACCCAGCACCCTGAGCACTGAGCACAAAGCACCCTGAGTACTGAGCCCCTAGCACCCCGTGCACTGAGCACCCAGCACCCTGAGTACTGAGCACCCAGCACCCTGAGCACTGAGCACCGAGCACCCTGAGCACTGAGCACCCAGCACCCTGAGGACTGAGTACCCAGCACCCCGAGCACTGAGCACCCAGCACCCTGAGCACTGAGCACCCTGAGTACTGAGCACGGAGCACCCTGAGTACTGAGCACCCAGCACCCTGAGTATTGAGCACCCAGCAACCTGAGCACTGAGCACCGAGCACCCTGAGCACTGAGCACCCAGCACCCTGATCACTGAGCAGCCAGCACCCTGAGCACTGAGCACCCAGCACCCTGAGTACTGAGCACCCTGAGTACTGAGCACACAGCACCGTGAGCACTGAGCACCCAGCAACCCGAGCACTGAGCACCCAGCACCCTGAGCACTGAGCACCCTGAGTACTGAGCACTGAGCACCCTGAGTACTGAGCACTGAGCACCCTGAGTACTGAGCACCCAGCACCCTGAGTACTGAGAACCCAGCACCCTGAGCAATGAGCACCCTGAGTACTGAGCACCCAGCAGCCTGAGCACTGAGCACCGAGCACCCCGATCACTGAGCACCCAGCACCCTGAGTACTGAGCACACAGCACCGTGAGCACTGAGCACCCAGCACCCCGAGAACTGAGCACCCAGCACCCTGAGCACTGAGCACCCTGAGTACTGAGCACTGAGCACCCTGAGTACTGAGCACTGAGCACCCTGAGTACTGAGCACCCAGCACCCTGAGTACTGAGCACCCAGCACCCCAAGCACTGAGCACCCTGAGTACTGAGCACCCAGCACCCTGATTAATGAGCACCCAGCACCCCGAGCACTGAGCACCCAGCACCCTGAGTACTGAGCACCCAGCACCCTGAGTACTGAGCACCCAGCACCCTGAGTACTGAGCACTCAGCACCCTGAGTACTGAGCACCCTGAGTTCTGAGCACCCAGCACCGTGAGCACTGAGCACCCAGCACCTTGAGTACTGAGCACCGAGCACCCCGAGCACTGAGCAAACAGCACCCTGAGTACTGAGCACCCAGCACCCCGAGCACTGAGCACCCAGCACCCTGAGTACTGAGCACCCAGCACCCTGAGTACTGAGCACTGAGCACCCTGAGCACTGAGCACCCAAAACCCCGAGCACTGAGCACCCAGCACCCTGAGTACTGAGCACCCAGTGTACTGAGTACCGAGCACCCAGCACCCTGAGTACTGAGCACCCAGCACCCTGAACACTGAGCACCCAGCACCCTGAGTACTGAGCACCGAGCACCCTGAGTACTGAGCACCCAGCACCCCGAGCACTGAGCACCCAGCACACCGAGCACTCAGCACCCAGCACCCCGTACACTGAGCACCCAGCACACCGAGCACTGAGCACCCAGCACCCCGAGCACCGAGCACCGAGCACCCTGAGCACTGAGCACCCAGCACCCTGAGCACTGAGCACCGAGCACCCTGAGCACTGAGCACCCAGCACCCTGAGTACTGAGCACCCAGCACCCTGAGTACTGAGCACCCAGCACCCTGAGCACTGAGCACCGAGCACCCTGAGCACTGAGCACCCAGCACCCTGAGTACTGAGCACCCAGCACCCTGAGCACTGAGCACCGAGCACCCTGAGTACTGAGCACCCAGCACCCCGAGCACCGAGCACCATGAGTACTAAGAACCGAGCACCCTGAGCACTGAGCACCGAGCACCCTGAGCACTGAGCACCCAGCTCCCTGAGTACTGAGCACCCAGCACCCTGAGCACTGAGCACCGAGCACCCTGAGCACTGAGCACCCAGCACCCTGAGGACTGAGTACCCAGCACCCCGAGCACTGAGCACCCAGCACCCTGAGCACTGAGCACCCTGAGTACTGAGCACTGAGCACCCTGAGTACTGAGCACCCAGCACCCTGAGTATTGAGCACCCAGCAACCTGAGCACTGAGCACCGAGCACCCTGAGCACTGAGCACCCAGCACCCTGAGCACTGAGCAGCCAGCACCCTGAGCACTGAGCACCCAGCACCCTGAGTACTGAGCACCCTGAGTACTGAGCACACAGCACCGTGAGCACTGAGCACCCAGCACCCCGAGCACTGAGCACCCAGCACCCTGAGCACTGAGCACCCTGAGTACTGAGCACTGAGCACCCTGAGTACTGAGCACTGAGCACCCTGAGTACTGAGCACCCAGCACCCTGAGTACTGAGAACCCAGCACCCTGAGCAATGAGCACCCTGAGTACTGAGCACCCAGCAGCCTGAGCACTGAGCACCGAGCACCCCGAGCACTGAGCACCCAGCACCCTGAGTACTGAGCACACATCACCGTGAGCACTGAGGACCCAGCACCCCGAGCACTGAGCACCCAGCACCCTGAGCACTGAGCACCCTGAGTACTGAGCACCCAGCACCCTGAGTACTGAGAACCCAGCACCCTGAGCAATGAGCACCCTGAGTACTGAGCACCCAGCACCCTGAGTACTAAGCACCGAGCACCCTGAGTACTGAGCACCCAGTACCCTGAGCACTGAGCACCCAGCACCCTGAGCACTGAGCACCCAGCACCCCGAGCACTGAGCACCCAGCACCCGGAGCACTGAGCACCCAGCACCCCGTGCAATGAGCACCCAGCACCCTGAGTACTGAGCACCCAGCACCCCGAGTACTGAGCACCCAGCAACCTGAGCACCGAGCACCCAGCACCCCGAGCACTGAGCACCCAGCATCCTTAGCACTGAGCACCCAGCACCCTGAGTACTGAGCACTGAGCACCCCGAGTACTGAGTACCCAGCACCCCGAGCACTGAGCACCGAGCACCCCGAGCACTGAGCACCCAGCACCCCGAGCACTGAGCACCCAGCACCCTGAGGACTGAGCACCCAGCACCCGAGCACTGAGCACCCAGCACCCCGAGCACTGAGCACCCAGCATCCCGAGCACTGAGCACCCAGCACCCTGAGTACTGAGCACCCAGCACCCTGAGTACTCAGCACCCAGCACCCTGAGCACTGAGCAACCAGCACCCTGAGTACTGAGCACCCAGCACCCAAAGCACTGAGCACCCTGAGTACTGAGCACCCAGCACCCCAAGCACTGAGCACACTGAGTACTGAGCACCCAGCACCCTGATTAATGAGCACCCAGCACCCCGAGCACTGAGCACCCAGCACCCTGAGTACTGAGCACCCAGCACCCTGAGTACTGAGCACCCAGCACCCTGAGTACTGAGCACTCAGCACCCTGAGTACTGAGCACCCTGAGTTCTGAGCACCCAGCACCGTGAGCACTGAGCACCCAGCACCTTGAGTACTGAGCACCGAGCACCCCGAGCACTGAGCAAACAGCACCCTGAGTACTGAGCACCCAGCACCCCGAGCACTGGGCACCCAGCACCCTGAGTACTGAGCACCCAGCACCCTGAGTACTGAGCACTGAGCACCCTGAGCACTGAGCACCCAAAACCCCGAGCACTGAGCACCCAGCACCCTGAGTACTGAGCACCCAGCACCCTGAGTACTGAGCTCTCAGCACCCTGAGTACTGAGCACCGAGCTCCCCGAGCACTGAGCACCCAGCACCCTGAGCACTTAGCACCCTGAGGACTGAGCACCCAGCACCCTGAGTACTGAGCACCCAGCACCCTGAGTACTGAGCACCCAGCATCCTGATTACTGAGCACCCTGAGTACTGAGCACCCAGCACCCTGAGCACTGAGCACCCAGCACCCTGAGTACTGTGCAACCTGAGTACTGAGCACCCAGCAACCTGAGTACTTAGCACCCAGCACCTGAGCACTGAGCACCCAGCACCCTGAGTACTGAGCACCGAGCACTCCGAGTACTGAGCACCCAGCACCCCGAGCACTGAGCACCCAGCACCCTGAGCACTGAGCACCCAACACCCCAAGCACTGAGCACCCAGCACACCGAGCACTGAGCACCCAGCACCCCGAGCACCGAGCACCATGAGTACTAAGAACCGAGCACCCTGAGCACTGAGCACCCAGCACCCTGAGCACTGAGCACAAAGCACCCTGAGTACTGAGCCCCTAGCACCCCGTGCACTGAGCACCCAGCACCCTGAGTACTGAGCACCCAGCACCCTGAGCACTGAGCACCGAGCACCCTGAGCACTGAGCACCCAGCACCCTGAGGACTGAGTACCCAGCACCCCGAGCACTGAGCACCCAGCACCCTGAGCACTGAGCACCCTGAGTACTGAGCACGGAGCACCCTGAGTACTGAGCACCCAGCACCCTGAGTATTGAGCACCCAGCAACCTGAGCACTGAGCACCGAGCACCCTGAGCACTGAGCACCCAGCACCCTGATCACTGAGCAGCCAGCACCCTGAGCACTGAGCACCCAGCACCCTGAGTACTGAGCACCCTGAGTACTGAGCACACAGCACCGTGAGCACTGAGCACCCAGCAACCCGAGCACTGAGCACCCAGCACCCTGAGCACTGAGCACCCTGAGTACTGAGCACTGAGCACCCTGAGTACTGAGCACTGAGCACCCTGAGTACTGAGCACCCAGCACCCTGAGTACTGAGAACCCAGCACCCTGAGCAATGAGCACCCTGAGTACTGAGCACCCAGCAGCCTGAGCACTGAGCACCGAGCACCCCGATCACTGAGCACCCAGCACCCTGAGTACTGAGCACACAGCACCGTGAGCACTGAGCACCCAGCACCCCGAGAACTGAGCACCCAGCACCCTGAGCACTGAGCACCCTGAGTACTGAGCACTGAGCACCCTGAGTACTGAGCACTGAGCACCCTGAGTACTGAGCACCCAGCACCCTGAGTACTGAGAACCCAGCACCCTGAGCAATGAGCACCCTGAGTACTGAGCACCCAGCACCCTGAGTACTAAGCACCGAGCACCCTGAGTACTGAGCACCCAGTACCCTGAGCACTGAGCACCCAGCACCCGGAGCACTGAGCACACAGAACCCTGAGTACTGAGCACCGAGCACCCCGAGCACTGAGCACCCAGCACCCTGAGCACTGAGCACCCAGCACCCCGAGCACTGAGCACCCAGCACCCGGAGCACTGAGCACCCAGCACCCCGAGCAATGAGCACACAGCACCCTGAGTACTGAGCACCCAGCACCCCGAGTACTGAGCACCCAGCAACCTGAGCACCGAGCACCCAGCACCCCGAGCACTGAGCACCCAGCACCCTGAGCACTGAGCACCCAGCACCCTGAGTACTGTGCAACCTGAGTACTGAGCACCCAGCAACCTGAGTACTTAGCACCCAGCACCTGAGCACTGAGCACCCAGCACCCTGAGTACTGAACACCGAGCACTCCGAGTACTGAGCACCCAGCACCCCGAGCACTGAGCACCCAGCACCCTGAGCACTGAGCACCCAACACCCCAAGCACTGAGCACCCAGCACACCGAGCACTGAGCACCCAGCACCCCGAGCACCGAGCACCATGAGTACTAAGAACCGAGCACCCTGAGCACTGAGCACCCAGCACCCTGAGCACTGAGCACAAAGCACCCTGAGTACTGAGCACTGAGCACCCCGAGTACTGAGCACCCAGCACCCCGAGCACTGAGCAGCCACCAACCTGAGTACTGAGAACAGATCACCCTGAGTACTGAGCACCCAGCACCCTGAGTACTGAGCCCCCAGCACCCTGAGTACTGAGCACCCAGCACCACCCTCAGCACTGAGCACCCAGCACCCCGAGCACTGAGCACCCAGCACCCTGAGCACTGTGCACCCAGCACCCCGAGTACTGAGCACCCAGCACCCCGAGTACTGAGCACCGAGCACCTCGAGCACTGAGCACCCAGCACCCTGAGTACTGAGCACCCAGCACCCTGAGTACTGAGCACTGAGCACCCCTAGTACTGAGCACCCAGCACCCCGAGCACTGAGCACCCAGCAACCTGAGTACTGAGAACAGATCACCCTGAGTACTGAGCACCCAGCACCCTGAGTACTGAGCACCCAGCACCCTGAGTACTGAGCACCCAGCACCCCGAGCACTGAGCACCCACCACCCTGAGAATGAGCACCCAGCACCCTGAGTACTGAGAACCGAGCACCCTGAGTACTGAGCACCCAGCACCTTGTGTACTGAGCCCCTAGCACCCTGAGAATGAGCACCCAGCACCATGAGTACTGAGCACCCAGCACCCTGAGTACTGAACACTAAGCACCCAGAGCACTGAGAACCCAGCACCCCGAGCACGGAGCACCCAGCACCCTGAGCACTGAGCACCCAGCACCCTGAGCACTGAGCACCCAGCACCCTGAGTACTGAGCACCCAGCACGCTGAGTACTGAGCACGCAGCACCCCGAGCACTGAGCACCCAGCACCCTGTGTACTGAGCACTGAGCACCCTGAGTACTAAGCACCCAGCACCCTGAGTACTGAGCACCCGGGACCCTGAGCACTGAGCACCGAGCACCCCGAGCACTGAGCACCCAGCACCCTGAGCACTCAGCACCCAGCACCCCGAGCACTGAGCACCCAGGACCCTGAGCACTGAGCACCCAGCACCCTGAGCACGGAGCACCCCGAGGACTGAGCACCCAGCACCCTGAGCACTGAGCACCCAGCACCTTGAGTACTGAGCACCGAGCACCCCGAGCACTAAGCACCCAGCACCCTGAGTACTGAGCACCCAGCACCCTGAGCACTGAGCACAGAGCACCCTGAGCACTGAGCAGCCAGCACCCCGAGCACGGAGCACCCAGCACGCTGAGTACTGAGCACCCAACACCCAGAGTACGGAGCACCCAGCACCCTGAGCACTGAGCACCCAGCACCCCGAGTACTGAGCACCCAGCACCCTGAGTACTGAGCACCCAGCACCCTGAGCACTGAGCACCCGGAGGACTGAGCACCCAGCACCCTGAGCACTGAGCACCGATCACCCTGAGCACTGACCACCCAGCACCCCGAGCAATGAGCACCCAGCACCCTGAGCACTGAGCACCCAGCACCCCGAGTACTGAGCACCCAGCACCCTGAGTACTGAGCACCCAGCACCGTGAGCACTGAGCACCCGGAGGACTGAGCACCCAGCACCCTGAGCACTGAGCACCGATCACCCTGAGCACTGAGCACCCAGCACCCCGAGTACTGAGCACCCAGCACCCTGAGTACTGAGCACCCAGCACCCTGAGCACTGAGCACCCCGAGTACTGAGCAGCCAGCACCCCGAGCACTGAGCAGCCACCAACCTGAGTACTGAGAACAGATCACCCTCAGTACTGAGCACCCAGCACCCTGAGTACTGAGCCCCCAGCACCCTGAGTACTGAGCACCCAGCACCACCCTCAGCACTGAGCACCCAGCACCCCGAGCACTGAGCACCCAGCACCCTGAGCACTGAGCACAAAGCACCCCGAGTACTGAGCACCCAGCACCCCGAGTACTGAGCACCGAGCACCTCGAGAACTGAGCACCCAGCACCCTGAGTACTGAGCACCCAGCACCCTGAGTACTGAGCACTGAGCACCCCTAGTACTGAGCACCCAGCACCCCGAGCACTGAGCACCCAGCAACCTGAGTACTGAGAACAGATCACCCTGAGTACTGAGCACCCAGCACCCTGAGCACTGAGCACCCAGCACCCTGAGTACTGAGCACCCAGCACCCCGAGCACTGAGCACCCAGCACCCTGAGTACTGAGCACCCAGCACCCCGAGCACTGAGCACCCACCACCCCGAGAATGAGCACCCAGCACCCTGAGTACTGAGAACCGAGCACCCTGAGTACTGAGCACCCAGCACCTTGTGTACTGAGCCCCTAGCACCCTGAGAATGAGCACCCAGCACCATGAGTACTGAGCACCCAGCACCCTGAGTACTGAACACTAAGCACCCAGAGCACTGAGAACCCAGCACCCCGAGCACGGAGCACCCAGCACCCTGAGCACTGAGCACCCAGCACCCTGAGCACTGAGCACCCAGCACCCTGAGTACTGAGCACCCAGCACGCTGAGTACTGAGCACCCAGCACCCCGAGCACTGAGCACCCAGCACCCTGTGTACTGAGCACTGAGCACCCTGAGTACTAAGCACCCAGCACCCTGAGTACTGAGCACCCGGGACCCTGAGCACTGAGCACCGAGCACCCCGAGCACTGAGCACCCAGCACCCTGAGCACTCAGCACCCAGCACCCCGAGCACTGAGCACCCAGGACCCTGAGCACTGAGCACCCAGCACCCTGAGCACGGAGCACCCCGAGGACTGAGCACCCAGCACCCTGAGCACTGAGCACCCAGCACCTTGAGTACTGAGCACCGAGCACCCCGAGCACTAAGCACCCAGCACCCTGAGTACTGAGCACCCAGCACCCTGAGCACTGAGCACAGAGCACCCTGAGCACTGAGCAGCCAGCACCCCGAGCACGGAGCACCCAGCACGCTGAGTACTGAGCACCCAACACCCAGAGTACGGAGCACCCAGCACCCTGAGCACTGAGCACCCAGCACCCCGAGTAATGAGCACCCAGCACCCTGAGTACTGAGCACCCAGCACCCTGAGCACTGAGCACCCGGAGGACTGAGCACCCAGCACCCTGAGCACTGAGCACCGATCACCCTGAGCACTGACCACCCAGCACCCCGAGCAATGAGCACCCAGCACCCTGAGCACTGAGCACCCAGCACCCCGAGTACTGAGCACCCAGCACCCTGAGTACTGAGCACCCAGCACCGTGAGCACTGAGCACCCGGAGGACTGAGCACCCAGCACCCTGAGCACTGAGCACCCAGCACCCTGAGCACTGAGCACCCAGCACCCTGAGTACTGTGCAACCTGAGTACTGAGCACCCAGCAACCTGAGTACTTAGCACCCAGCACCCCGAGCACTGAGCACCCAGCACCCTGAGCACTGAGCACCCAGCACCCTGAGTACTGTGCAACCTGAGTACTGAGCACCCAGCAACCTGAGTACTTAGCACCCAGCACCTGAGCACTGAGCACCCAGCACCCTGAGTACTGAACACCGAGCACTCCGAGTACTGAGCACCCAGCACCCCGAGCACTGAGCACCCAGCACCCTGAGCACTGAGCACCCAACACCCCAAGCACTGAGCACCCAGCACACCGAGCACTGAGCACCCAGCACCCCGAGCACCGAGCACCATGAGTACTAAGAACCGAGCACCCTGAGCACTGAGCACCCAGCACCCTGAGCACTGAGCACAAAGCACCCTGAGTACTGAGCACTGAGCACCCCGAGTACTGAGCACCCAGCACCCCGAGCACTGAGCAGCCACCAACCTGAGTACTGAGAACAGATCACCCTGAGTACTGAGCACCCAGCACCCTGAGTACTGAGCCCCCAGCACCCTGAGTACTGAGCACCCAGCACCACCCTCAGCACTGAGCACCCAGCACCCCGAGCACTGAGCACCCAGCACCCTGAGCACTGTGCACCCAGCACCCCGAGTACTGAGCACCCAGCACCCCGAGTACTGAGCACCGAGCACCTCGAGCACTGAGCACCCAGCACCCTGAGTACTGAGCACCCAGCACCCTGAGTACTGAGCACTGAGCACCCCTAGTACTGAGCACCCAGCACCCCGAGCACTGAGCACCCAGCAACCTGAGTACTGAGAACAGATCACCCTGAGTACTGAGCACCCAGCACCCTGAGTACTGAGCACCCAGCACCCTGAGTACTGAGCACCCAGCACCCCGAGCACTGAGCACCCACCACCCTGAGAATGAGCACCCAGCACCCTGAGTACTGAGAACCGAGCACCCTGAGTACTGAGCACCCAGCACCTTGTGTACTGAGCCCCTAGCACCCTGAGAATGAGCACCCAGCACCATGAGTACTGAGCACCCAGCACCCTGAGTACTGAACACTAAGCACCCAGAGCACTGAGAACCCAGCACCCCGAGCACGGAGCACCCAGCACCCTGAGCACTGAGCACCCAGCACCCTGAGCACTGAGCACCCAGCACCCTGAGTACTGAGCACCCAGCACGCTGAGTACTGAGCACGCAGCACCCCGAGCACTGAGCACCCAGCACCCTGTGTACTGAGCACTGAGCACCCTGAGTACTAAGCACCCAGCACCCTGAGTACTGAGCACCCGGGACCCTGAGCACTGAGCACCGAGCACCCCGAGCACTGAGCACCCAGCACCCTGAGCACTCAGCACCCAGCACCCCGAGCACTGAGCACCCAGGACCCTGAGCACTGAGCACCCAGCACCCTGAGCACGGAGCACCCCGAGGACTGAGCACCCAGCACCCTGAGCACTGAGCACCCAGCACCTTGAGTACTGAGCACCGAGCACCCCGAGCACTAAGCACCCAGCACCCTGAGTACTGAGCACCCAGCACCCTGAGCACTGAGCACAGAGCACCCTGAGCACTGAGCAGCCAGCACCCCGAGCACGGAGCACCCAGCACGCTGAGTACTGAGCACCCAACACCCAGAGTACGGAGCACCCAGCACCCTGAGCACTGAGCACCCAGCACCCCGAGTACTGAGCACCCAGCACCCTGAGTACTGAGCACCCAGCACCCTGAGCACTGAGCACCCGGAGGACTGAGCACCCAGCACCCTGAGCACTGAGCACCGATCACCCTGAGCACTGACCACCCAGCACCCCGAGCAATGAGCACCCAGCACCCTGAGCACTGAGCACCCAGCACCCCGAGTACTGAGCACCCAGCACCCTGAGTACTGAGCACCCAGCACCGTGAGCACTGAGCACCCGGAGGACTGAGCACCCAGCACCCTGAGCACTGAGCACCGATCACCCTGAGCACTGAGCACCCAGCACCCCGAGTACTGAGCACCCAGCACCCTGAGTACTGAGCACCCAGCACCCTGAGCACTGAGCACCCCGAGTACTGAGCAGCCAGCACCCCGAGCACTGAGCAGCCACCAACCTGAGTACTGAGAACAGATCACCCTCAGTACTGAGCACCCAGCACCCTGAGTACTGAGCCCCCAGCACCCTGAGTACTGAGCACCCAGCACCACCCTCAGCACTGAGCACCCAGCACCCCGAGCACTGAGCACCCAGCACCCTGAGCACTGAGCACCCAGCACCCCGAGTACTGAGCACCCAGCACCCCGAGTACTGAGCACCGAGCACCTCGAGAACTGAGCACCCAGCACCCTGAGTACTGAGCACCCAGCACCCTGAGTACTGAGCACTGAGCACCCCTAGTACTGAGCACCCAGCACCCCGAGCACTGAGCACCCAGCAACCTGAGTACTGAGAACAGATCACCCTGAGTACTGAGCACCCAGCACCCTGAGTACTGAGCACCCAGCACCCTGAGTACTGAGCACCCAGCACCCCGAGCACTGAGCACCCACCACCCCGAGAATGAGCACCCAGCACCCTGAGTACTGAGAACCGAGCACCCTGAGTACTGAGCACCCAGCACCTTGTGTACTGAGCCCCTAGCACCCTGAGAATGAGCACCCAGCACCATGAGTACTGAGCACCCAGCACCCTGAGTACTGAACACTAAGCACCCAGAGCACTGAGAACCCAGCACCCCGAGCACGGAGCACCCAGCACCCTGAGCACTGAGCACCCAGCACCCTGAGCACTGAGCACCCAGCACCCTGAGTACTGAGCACCCAGCACGCTGAGTACTGAGCACCCAGCACCCCGAGCACTGAGCACCCAGCACCCTGTGTACTGAGCACTGAGCACCCTGAGTACTAAGCACCCAGCACCCTGAGTACTGAGCACCCGGGACCCTGAGCACTGAGCACCGAGCACCCCGAGCACTGAGCACCCAGCACCCTGAGCACTCAGCACCCAGCACCCCGAGCACTGAGCACCCAGGACCCTGAGCACTGAGCACCCAGCACCCTGAGCACGGAGCACCCCGAGGACTGAGCACCCAGCACCCTGAGCACTGAGCACCCAGCACCTTGAGTACTGAGCACCGAGCACCCCGAGCACTAAGCACCCAGCACCCTGAGTACTGAGCACCCAGCACCCTGAGCACTGAGCACAGAGCACCCTGAGCACTGAGCAGCCAGCACCCCGAGCACGGAGCACCCAGCACGCTGAGTACTGAGCACCCAACACCCAGAGTACGGAGCACCCAGCACCCTGAGCACTGAGCACCCAGCACCCCGAGTAATGAGCACCCAGCACCCTGAGTACTGAGCACCCAGCACCCTGAGCACTGAGCACCCGGAGGACTGAGCACCCAGCACCCTGAGCACTGAGCACCGATCACCCTGAGCACTGACCACCCAGCACCCCGAGCAATGAGCACCCAGCACCCTGAGCACTGAGCACCCAGCACCCCGAGTACTGAGCACCCAGCACCCTGAGTACTGAGCACCCAGCACCGTGAGCACTGAGCACCCGGAGGACTGAGCACCCAGCACCCTGAGCACTGAGCACCGATCACCCTGAGCACTGAGCACCCAGCACCCCGAGTACTGAGCACCCAGCACCCTGAGTACTGAGCACCCAGCACCCTGAGCACTGAGCACCCGGAGGACTGAGCACCCAGCACCCTGAGTACTGAGCACCCAGCACCCCGAGTACTGAGCACCCAGCACCCTGAGTACTGAGCACCCAGCACCCAGAGCACTGAGCACCCAGCACCCTGAGTACTGAGCACCCTGAGTACTGAGCACTGAGCACCGAGCACCCTGAGTACTGAGCACCCTGAGGACTGAGCATCCAGCACCCTGAGCACTGAGCACCCAGCACCCTGAGTACTGAGCACAGATCACCCTGATCACTGAGCACCAAGCACCCTGAGTACTGAACACCCAGCACCCTGAGCACTGAGCACTGAGCACCCAGCACCCTGAGCACTGAGCACTGAGCACCCAGCACCCCGAGCACTGAGCACCCAGCACCCTGAGCACCCAGCACCCTGAGCACTGAGCACCCTGAGCACTGAGCACCCTGAGCACTGAGCACTGAGCACCCAGCACCCTGAGTACTGAGCACCCAACACTCTGAGCACTGAGCACCCAGCACGCTGAGTACTGAGCACCGATCACCCTGAGCACTGAGCACCTAGGACCCCGAGCACTGAGCACCCAGCACCCTGAGTACAGAGCACCCAGCACCCCGTGTACTGAGCACCCAGCACCCCGAGCACTGAGCACCCAGCACCCTGAGTACTGAGCACCGATCACCATGAGCACTGAGCACCCAGCACCCTGAGTACTGAGCACCCAGCAGCCTGAGCACTGAGCACCCAGCACCCTGAGCACTGAGCACCCAGCACCCTGAGTACTGAGCACCCAGCACCCTGAGTACTGAGTACCCAGCACACTGAGCACTGAGCACCCAGCACCCTGAGTACTGAGCACCGAGCACCCTGAGTACTGAGCACCCAGCACCCTTAGTACTGAGCACCCAGCACCCTGAGCACTGAGCACCCAGCACCCTGAGTACTGAGCACCCAGTACCACCCTCAGCACTGAGCACCCAGCACCCCGAGCACTGAGCACCCAGCACCCTGAGCACTGAGCACCCAGCACCCTGAGTACTGAGCACCCAGCACCCCGAGTACTGAGCACCGAGCACCTCGAGCACTGAGCACCCAGCACCCTGAGTACTGAGCACCCAGCACCCTGAGTACTGAGCACTGAGCACCCCGAGTACTGAGCACCCAGCACCCCGAGCACTGAGCAGCCACCAACCTGAGTACTGAGAACAGATCACCCTGAGTACTGAGCACCCAGCACCCTGAGTACTGAGCCCCCAGCACCCTGAGTACTGAGCACCCAGCACCCCGAGCACTGAGCACCCAGCACCCCGAGAATGAGCACCCAGCACCCTGAGTACTGAGAACCGAGCACCCTGAGTACTGAGCACCCAGCACCCTGAGTACTGAGCCCCTAGAACCCTGAGAATGAGCACGCAGCACCATGAATACTGAGCACCCAGCACCCTGAGTACTGAGCACTAAGCACCCAGAGCACTGAGAACCCAGCACCCCGAGCACGGAGCACCCAGGACCCCGAGCACTGAGAACTGAGCACCCAGCACCCTGAGTACTGAGCACCGAGCTCCCCGAGCACTGAGCACCCTGAGTACTGAGCACCCAGCACCCCGATCACTGAGCACCCAGCACCCTGAGCACTGAGCACCCAGCACCCTGAGCACTGAGCACCCAGCACCCTGAGTACTGAGCACCCAGCATGCTGAGTACTGAGCACCCAGCACCCCGAGCATTGAGCAACCAGCACCCTGAGTACTGAGCACTGAGCACCCAGCACCCCGAGCACTGAGCACCCAGCACCCTGAGCACTGAGCACCCAGCACCCTGAGCACGGAGCACCCCGAGGACTTAGCACCCAGCACCCTGAGCACTGAGCACCCAGCACCTTGAGTACTGAGCACCGAGCACCCCGAGCACTAAGCACCCAGCACCCTGAGTACTGAGCACCCAGCACCCTGAGCACTGAGCACATAGCACCCTGAGCACTGAGCAGCCAGCACCCCGAGCACGGAGCACCCAGCACCCTGAGTACTGAGCACCCAGCACCCCGAGCACTGAGCACCCAGCACCCTGTGTACTGAGCACTGAGCACCCTGAGTACTAAGCACCCAGCACCCTGAGTACTGAGCACCCGGGACCCTGAGCACTGAGCACCGAGCACCCCGAGCACTGAGCACCCAGCACCCTGAGCACTCAGCACCCAGCACCCCGAGCACTGAGCACCCAGGACCCTGAGCACTGAGCACCCAGCACCCTGAGCACGGAGCACCCCGAGGACTGAGCACCCAGCACCCTGAGCACTGAGCACCCAGCACCTTGAGTACTGAGCACCGAGCACCCCGAGCACTAAGCACCCAGCACCCAGAGTACTGAGCACCCAGCACCCTGAGCACTGAGCACAGAGCACCCTGAGCACTGAGCAGCCAGCACCCCGAGCACGGAGCACCCAGCACGCTGAGTACTGAGCACCCAACAACCAGAGTACTGAGCACCCAGCACCCTGAGCACTGAGCACCCAGCACCCCGAGTACTGACCACCCAGCACCCTGAGTACTGAGCACCCAGCACCCTGAGCACTGAGCACCCAGAGGACTGAGCACCCAGCACCCTGAGCACTGAGCACCGATCACCCTGAGCACTGAGCACCCAGCACCCGAGCACTGAGCACCCAGCACCCTGAGCACTGAGCACCCAGCACCCCGAGTACTGAGCACCCAGCACCCTGAGTACTGAGCACCCAGCACCCTGAGCACTGAGCACCGGGAGGACTGAGCACCCAGCACCCTGAGCACTGAGCACCGATCACCCTGAGCACTGAGCACCCAGCACCCCGAGTACTGAGCACCCAGCACCCTGAGTACTGAGCACGCAGCACCCTGAGCACTGAGCACCCGGAGGACTGAGCACCCAGCACCCTGAGTACTGAGCACCCAGCACCCCGAGTACTGAGCACCCAGCACCCTGAGTACTGAGCACCCAGCACCCCGAGCACTGAGCACCCAGCACCCTGAGTACTGAGCACCCTGAGTACTGAGCACTGAGCACCGAGCACCCTGAGTACTGAGCACCCTGAGGACTGAGCACCCAGCACCCTGAGCACTGAGCACCCAGCACCCTGAGTACTGAGCACAGATCACCCTGATCACTGAGCACCCAGCACCCTGAGCACTGAGCACCCAGCACCCTGAGTACTGAGCACCCAGCACCCTGAGCACTGAGCACCAAGCACCCTGAGTACTGAACACCCAGCACCCTGAGCACTGAGTACTGAACACCCAGCACCCTGAGCACTGAGCACTGAGCACCAAGCACCCTGAGTACTGAACACCCAGCACCCTGAGCACTGAGCACCCAGCACCCCGAGCACTGAGCACCCAGCACCCTGAGCACCCAGCACCCTGAGGACTGAGCACCCTGAGCACTGAGCACCCTGAGCACTGAGCACTGAGCACCCAGCACCCTGAGTACTGAGCACCCAACACTCTGAGCACTGAGCACCCAGCACGCTGAGTACTGAGCACCGATCACCCTGAGCACTGAGCACCTAGGACCCCGAGCACTGAGCACCCAGCACCCTGAGTACAGAGCACCCAGCACCCCGTGTACTGAGCACCCAGCACCCCGAGCACTGAGCACCCAGCACCCTGAGTACTGAGCACTGATCACCATGAGCACTGAGCACCCAGCACCCTGAGTACTGAGCACCCAGCAGCCTGAGCACTGAGCACCCAGCTCCCTGAGCACTGAGCACCCAGCACCCTGAGTACTGAGCACCCGGGACCCTGAGCACTGAGCACCGAGCACCCCGAGCACTGAGCACCCAGCACCCTGAGCACTCAGCACCCAGCACCCCGAGCACTGAGCACCCAGGACCCTGAGCACTGAGCACCCAGCACCCTGAGCACGGAGCACCCCGAGGACTGAGCACCCAGCACCCTGAGCACTGAGCACCCAGCACCTTGAGTACTGAGCACCGAGCACCCCGAGCACTAAGCACCCAGCACCCTGAGTACTGAGCACCCAGCACCCTGAGCACTGAGCACAGAGCACCCTGAGCACTGAGCAGCCAGCACCCCGAGCACGGAGCACCCAGCACGCTGAGTACTGAGCACCCAACACCCAGAGTACGGAGCACCCAGCACCCTGAGCACTGAGCACCCAGCACCCCGAGTACTGAGCACCCAGCACCCTGAGTACTGAGCACCCAGCACCCTGAGCACTGAGCACCCGGAGGACTGAGCACCCAGCACCCTGAGCACTGAGCACCGATCACCCTGAGCACTGAGCACCCAGCACCCCGAGCAATGAGCACCCAGCACCCTGAGCACTGAGCACCCAGCACCCCGAGTACTGAGCACCCAGCACCCTGAGTACTGAGCACCCAGCACCCTGAGCACTGAGCACCCGGAGGACTGAGCACCCAGCACCCTGAGCACTGAGCACCGATCACCCTGAGCACTGAGCACCCAGCAACCCGAGTACTGAGCACCCAGCACCCTGAGTACTGAGCACCCAGCACCCTGAGCACTGAGCACCCGGAGGACTGAGCACCCAGCACCCTGAGTACTGAGCACCCAGCACCCCGAGTACTGAGCACCCAGCACCCTGAGTACTGAGCACCCAGCACCCAGAGCACTGAGCACCCAGCACCCTGAGTACTGAGCACCCTGAGTACTGAGCACTGAGCACCGAGCACCCTGAGTACTGAGCACCCTGAGGACTGAGCATCCAGCACCCTGAGCACTGAGCACCCAGCACCCTGAGTACTGAGCACAGATCACCCTGATCACTGAGCACCCAGCACCCCGAGCACTGAGCACCCAGCACCCTGAGTACTGAGCACCCAGCACCCTGAGCACTGAGCACCAAGCACCCTGAGTACTGAACACCCAGCACCCTGAGCACTGAGCACTGAGCACCCAGCACCCTGAGCACTGAGCACTGAGCACCCAGCACCCCGAGCACTGAGCACCCAGCACCCTGAGCACCAAGCACCCTGAGCACTGAGCACCCTGAGCACTGAGCACCCTGAGCACTGAGCACTGAGCACCCAGCACCCTGAGTACTGAGCACCCAACACTCTGAGCACTGAGCACCCAGCACGCTGAGTACTGAGCACCGATCACCCTGAGCACTGAGCACCTAGGACCCCGAGCACTGAGCACCCAGCACCCTGAGTACAGAGCACCCAGCACCCCGTGTACTGAGCACCCAGCACCCCGAGCACTGAGCACCCAGCACCCTGAGTACTGAGCACCGATCACCATGAGCACTGAGCACCCAGCACCCTGAGTACTGAGCACCCAGCAGTCTGAGCACTGAGCACCCAGCACCCTGAGCACTGAGCACCCAGCACCCTGAGTACTGAGCACCCAGCACCCTGAGTACTGAGTACCCAGTACACTGAGCACTGAGCACCCAGCACCCTGAGTACTGAGCACCGAGCACCCTGAGTACTGAGCACCCAGCACCCTTAGTACTGAGCACCCAGCACCCTGAGCACTGAGCACCCAGCACCCTGAGTACTGAGCACCCAGTACCACCCTCAGCACTGAGCACCCAGCACCCCGAGCACTGAGCACCCAGCACCCTGAGCACTGAGCACCCAGCACCCTGAGTACTGAGCACCCAGCACCCCGAGTACTGAGCACCGAGCACCTCGAGCACTGAGCACCCAGCACCCTGAGTACTGAGCACCCAGCACCCTGAGTACTGAGCACTGAGCACCCCGAGTACTGAGCACCCAGCACCCCGAGCACTGAGCAGCCACCAACCTGAGTACTGAGAACAGATCACCCTGAGTACTGAGCACCCAGCACCCTGAGTACTGAGCCCCCAGCACCCTGAGTACTGAGCACCCAGCACCCCGAGCACTGAGCACCCAGCACCCCGAGTACTGAGCACCCAGCACCCTGAGTACTGAGCACCCAGCACCCTGAGTACTGAGCCCCTAGAACCCTGAGAATGAGCACGCAGCACCATGAATACTGAGCACCCAGCACCCTGAGTACTGAGCACTAAGCACCCAGAGCACTGAGAACCCAGCACCCCGAGCACGGAGCACCCAGGACCCCGAGCACTGAGAACTGAGCACCCAGCACCCTGAGTACTGAGCACCGAGCTCCCCGAGCACTGAGCACCCTGAGTACTGAGCACCCAGCACCCCGATCACTGAGCACCCAGCACCCTGAGCACTGAGCACCCAGCACCCTGAGCACTGAGCACCCAGCACCCTGAGTACTGAGCACCCAGCATGCTGAGTACTGAGCACCCAGCACCCCGAGCATTGAGCAACCAGCACCCTGAGTACTGAGCACTGAGCACCCAGCACCCCGAGCACTGAGCACCCAGCACCCTGAGCACTGAGCACCCAGCACCCTGAGCACGGAGCACCCCAAGGACTTAGCACCCAGCACCCTGAGCACTGAGCACCCAGCACCTTGAGTACTGAGCACCGAGCACCCCGAGCACTAAGCACCCAGCACCCTGAGTACTGAGCACCCAGCACCCTGAGCACTGAGCACATAGCACCCTGAGCACTGAGCAGCCAGCACCCCGAGCACGGAGCACCCAGCACCCTGAGTACTGAGCACCCAGCACCCCGAGCACTGAGCACCCAGCACCCTGTGTACTGAGCACTGAGCACCCTGAGTACTAAGCACCCAGCACCCTGAGTACTGAGCACCCGGGACCCTGAGCACTGAGCACCGAGCACCCCAAGCACTGAGCACCCAGCACCCTGAGCACTCAGCACCCAGCACCCCGAGCACTGAGCACCCAGGACCCTGAGCACTGAGCACCCAGCACCCTGAGCACGGAGCACCCCGAGGACTGAGCACCCAGCACCCTGAGCACTGAGCACCCAGCACCTTGAGTACTGAGCACCGAGCACCCCGAGCACTAAGCACCCAGCACCCAGAGTACTGAGCACCCAGCACCCTGAGCACTGAGCACAGAGCACCCTGAGCACTGAGCAGCCAGCACCCCGAGCACGGAGCACCCAGCACGCTGAGTACTGAGCACCCAACACCCAGAGTACGGAGCACCCAGCACCCTGAGCACTGAGCACCCAGCACCCCGAGTACTGAGCACCCAGCACCCTGAGTACTGAGCACCCAGCACCCTGAGCACTGAGCACCCGGAGGACTGAGCACCCAGCACCCTGAGCACTGAGCACCGATCACCCTGAGCACTGAGCACCCAGCACCCCGAGCAATGAGCACCCAGCACCCTGAGCACTGAGCACTCAGCACCCCGAGTACTGAGCACCCAGCACCCTGAGTACTGAGCACCCAGCACCCTGAGCACTGAGCACCCGGAGGACTGAGCACCCAGCACCCTGAGCACTGAGCACCGATCACCCTGAGCACTGAGCACCCAGCACCCCGAGTACTGAGCACCCAGCACCCTGAGTACTGAGCACCCAGCACCCTGAGCACTGAGCACCCGGAGGACTGAGCACCCAGCACCCTGAGTACTGAGCACCCAGCACCCCGAGTACTGAGCACCCAGCACCCTGAGTACTGAGCTCCCAGCACCCAGAGCACTGAGCACCCAGCACCCTGAGTACTGAGCACCCTGAGTACTGAGCACTGAGCACCGAGCACCCTGAGTACTGAGCACCCTGAGGACTGAGCATCCAGCACCCTGAGCACTGAGCACCCAGCACCCTGAGTACTGAGCACAGATCACCCTGATCACTGAGCACCCAGCACCCCGAGCACTGAGCACCCAGCACCCTGAGTACTGAGCACCCAGCACCCTGAGCACTGAGCACCAAGCACCCTGAGTACTGAACACCCAGCACCCTGAGCACTGAGCACTGAGCACCCAGCACCCTGAGCACTGAGCACTGAGCACCCAGCACCCCGAGCACTGAGCACCCAGCACCCTGAGCACCCAGCACCCTGAGCACTGAGCACCCTGAGCACTGAGCACCCTGAGCACTGAGCACTGAGCACCCAGCACCCTGAGTACTGAGCCCCCAGCACCCTGAGTACTGAGCACCCAGCACCCCGAGCACTGAGCACCCAGCACCCCGAGAATGAGCACCCAGCACCCTGAGTACTGAGAACCGAGCACCCTGAGTACTGAGCACCCAGCACCCTGAGTACTGAGCCCCTAGATCCCTGAGAATGAGCACGCAGCACCATGAATACTGAGCACCCAGCACCCTGAGTACTGAGCACTAAGCACCCAGAGCACTGAGAACCCAGCACCCCGAGCACGGAGCACCCAGGACCCCGAGCACTGAGAACTGAGCACCCAGCACCCTGAGTACTGAGCACCGAGCTCCCCGAGCACTGAGCACCCTGAGTACTGAGCACACAGCACCCCGATCACTGAGCACCCAGCACCCTGAGCACTGAGCACCCAGCACCCTGAGCACTGAGCACCCAGCACCCTGAGTACTGAGCACCCAGCATGCTGAGTACTGAGCACCCAGCACCCCGAGCATTGAGCAACCAGCACCCTGAGTACTGAGCACTGAGCACCCAGCACCCCGAGCACTGAGCACCCAGCACCCTGAGCACTGAGCACCCAGCACCCTGAGCACGGAGCACCCCGAGGACTTAGCACCCAGCACCCTGAGCACTGAGCACCCAGCACCTTGAGTACTGAGCACCGAGCACCCCGAGCACTAAGCACCCAGCACCCTGAGTACTGAGCACCCAGCACCCTGAGCACTGAGCACATAGCACCCTGAGCACTGAGCAGCCAGCACCCCGAGCACGGAGCACCCAGCACCCTGAGTACTGAGCACCCAGCACCCCGAGCACTGAGCACCCAGCACCCTGTGTACTGAGCACTGAGCACCCTGAATACTAAGCACCCAGCACCCTGAGTACTGAGCACCCGGGACCCTGAGCACTGAGCACCGAGCACCCCGAGCACTGAGCACCCAGCACCCTGAGCACTCAGCACCCAGCACCCCGAGCACTGAGCACCCAGGACCCTGAGCACTGAGCACCCAGCACCCTGAGCACGGAGCACCCCGAGGACTGAGCACCCAGCACCCTGAGCACTGAGCACCCAGCACCTTGAGTACTGAGCACCGAGCACCCCGAGCACTAAGCACCCAGCACCCAGAGTACTGAGCACCCAGCACCCTGAGCACTGAGCACAGAGCACCCTGAGCACTGAGCAGCCAGCACCCCGAGCACGGAGCACCCAGCACGCTGAGTACTGAGCACCCAACAACCAGAGTACTGACCACCCAGCAACCTGAGTACTGAGCACCCAGCACCCTGAGCACTGAGCACCCAGAGGACTGAGCACCCAGCACCCTGAGCACTGAGCACCGATCACCCTGAGCACTGAGCACCCAGCACCCGAGCACTGAGCACCCAGCACCCTGAGCACTGAGCACCCAGCACCCCGAGTACTGAGCACCCAGCACCCTGAGTACTGAGCACCCAGCACCCTGAGCACTGAGCACCCGGAGGACTGAGCACCCAGCACCCTGAGCACTGAGCACCGATCACCCTGAGCACTGAGCACCCAGCACCCCGAGTACTGAGCACCCAGCACCCTGAGTACTGAGCACGCAGCACCCTGAGCACTGAGCACCCGGAGGACTGAGCACCCAGCACCCTGAGTACTGAGCACCCAGCACCCCGAGTACTGAGCACCCAGCACCCTGAGTACTGAGCACCCAGCACCCCGAGCACTGAGCACCCAGCACCCTGAGTACTGAGCACCCTGAGTACTGAGCACTGAGCACCGAGCACCCTGAGTACTGAGCACCCTGAGGACTGAGCACCCAGCACCCTGAGCACTGAGCACCCAGCACCCTGAGTACTGAGCACAGATCACCCTGATCACTGAGCACCCAGCACCCCGAGCACTGAGCACCCAGCACCCTGAGTACTGAGCACCCAGCACCCTGAGCACTGAGCACCAAGCACCCTGAGTACTGAACACCCAGCACCCTGAGCACTGAGTACTGAACACCCAGCACCCTGAGCACTGAGCACTGAGCACCAAGCACCCTGAGTACTGAACACCCAGCACCCTGAGCACTGAGCACCCAGCACCCCGAGCACTGAGCACCCAGCACCCTGAGCACCCAGCACCCTGAGGACTGAGCACCCTGAGCACTGAGCACCCTGAGCACTGAGCACTGAGCACCCAGCACCCTGAGTACTGAGCACCCAACACTCTGAGCACTGAGCACCCAGCACGCTGAGTACTGAGCACCGATCACCCTGAGCACTGAGCACCTAGGACCCCGAGCACTGAGCACCCAGCACCCTGAGTACAGAGCACCCAGCACCCCGTGTACTGAGCACCCAGCACCCCGAGCACTGAGCACCCAGCACCCTGAGTACTGAGCACTGATCACCATGAGCACTGAGCACCCAGCACCCTGAGTACTGAGCACCCAGCAGCCTGAGCACTGAGCACCCAGCTCCCTGAGCACTGAGCACCCAGCACCCTGAGTACTGAGCACCCGGGACCCTGAGCACTGAGCACCGAGCACCCCGAGCACTGAGCACCCAGCACCCTGAGCACTCAGCACCCAGCACCCCGAGCACTGAGCACCCAGGACCCTGAGCACTGAGCACCCAGCACCCTGAGCACGGAGCACCCCGAGGACTGAGCACCCAGCACCCTGAGCACTGAGCACCCAGCACCCTGAGTACTGAGCACCCTGAGTACTGAGCACTGAGCACCGAGCACCCTGAGTACTGAGCACCCTGAGGACTGAGCATCCAGCACCCTGAGCACTGAGCACCCAGCACCCTGAGTACTGAGCACAGATCACCCTGATCACTGAGCACCCAGCACCCCGAGCACTGAGCACCCAGCACCCTGAGTACTGAGCACCCAGCACCCTGAGCACTGAGCACCAAGCACCCTGAGTACTGAACACCCAGCACCCTGAGCACTGAGCACCCAGCACCCTGAGCACTGAGCACAGAGCACCCTGAGCACTGAGCAGCCAGCACCCCGAGCACGGAGCACCCAGCACGCTGAGTACTGAGCACCCAACACCCAGAGTACGGAGCACCCAGCACCCTGAGCACTGAGCACCCAGCACCCCGAGTAATGAGCACCCAGCACCCTGAGTACTGAGCACCCAGCACCCTGAGCACTGAGCACCCGGAGGACTGAGCACCCAGCACCCTGAGCACTGAGCACCGATCACCCTGAGCACTGAGCACCCAGCACCCCGAGCAATGAGCACCCAGCACCCTGAGCACTGAGCACCCAGCACCCCGAGTACTGAGCACCCAGCACCCTGAGTACTGAGCACCCAGCACCCTGAGCACTGAGCACCCGGAGGACTGAGCACCCAGCACACTGAGCACTGAGCACCGATCACCCTGAGCACTGAGCACCCAGCACCCCGAGTACTGAGCACCCAGCACCCTGAGTACTGAGCACCCAGCACCCTGAGCACTGAGCACCCGGAGGACTGAGCACCCAGCACCCTGAGTACTGAGCACCCAGCACCCCGAGTACTGAGCACCCAGCACCCTGAGTACTGAGCACCCAGCACCCAGAGCACTGAGCACCCAGCACCCTGAGTACTGAGCACCCTGAGTACTGAGCACTGAGCACCGAGCACCCTGAGTACTGAGCACCCTGAGGACTGAGCATCCAGCACCCTGAGCACTGAGCACCCAGCACCCTGAGTACTGAGCACAGATCACCCTGATCACTGAGCACCCAGCACCCCGAGCACTGAGCACCCAGCACCCTGAGTACTGAGCACCCAGCACCCTGAGCACTGAGCACCAAGCACCCTGAGTACTGAACACCCAGCACCCTGAGCACTGAGCACTGAGCACCCAGCACCCTGAGCACTGAGCACTGAGCACCCAGCACCCCGAGCACTGAGCACCCAGCACCCTGAGCACCCAGCACCCTGAGCACTGAGCACCCTGAGCACCGAGCACCCTGAGCACTGAGCACTGAGCACCCAGCACCCTGAGTACTGAGCACCCAACACTCTGAGCACTGAGCACCCAGCACGCTGAGTACTGAGCACCGATCACCCTGAGCACTGAGCACCTAGGACCCCGAGCACTGAGCACCCAGCACCCTGAGTACAGAGCACCCAGCACCCCGTGTACTGAGCACCCAGCACCCCGAGCACTGAGCACCCAGCACCCTGAGTACTGAGCACCGATCACCATGAGCACTGAGCACCCAGCACCCTGAGTACTGAGCACCCAGCAGCCTGAGCACTGAGCACCCAGCACCCTGAGCACTGAGCACCCAGCACCCTGAGTACTGAGCACCCAGCACCCTGAGTACTGAGTACCCAGCACACTGAGCACTGAGCACCCAGCACCCTGAGTACTGAGCACCGAGCACCCTGAGTACTGAGCACCCAGCACCCTTAGTACTGAGCACCCAGCACCCTGAGCACTGAGCACCCAGCACCCTGAGTACTGAGCACCCAGTACCACCCTCAGCACTGAGCACCCAGCACCCCGAGCACTGAGCACCCAGCACCCTGAGCACTGAGCACCCAGCACCCTGAGTACTGAGCACCCAGCACCCCGAGTACTGAGCACCGAGCACCTCGAGCACTGAGCACCCAGCACCCTGAGTACTGAGCACCCAGCACCCTGAGTACTGAGCACTGAGCACCCCGAGTACTGAGCACCCAGCACCCCGAGCACTGAGCAGCCACCAACCTGAGTACTGAGAACAGATCACCCTGAGTACTGAGCACCCAGCACCCTGAGTACTGAGCCCCCAGCACCCTGAGTACTGAGCACCCAGCACCCCGAGCACTGAGCACCCAGCACCCCGAGAATGAGCACCCAGCACCCTGAGTACTGAGAACCGAGCACCCTGAGTACTGAGCACCCAGCACCCTGAGTACTGAGCCCCTAGAACCCTGAGAATGAGCACGCAGCACCATGAATACTGAGCACCCAGCACCCTGAGTACTGAGCACTAAGCACCCAGAGCACTGAGAACCCAGCACCCCGAGCACGGAGCACCCAGGACCCCGAGCACTGAGAACTGAGCACCCAGCACCCTGAGTACTGAGCACCGAGCTCCCCGAGCACTGAGCACCCTGAGTACTGAGCACCCAGCACCCCGATCACTGAGCACCCAGCACCCTGAGTACTGAGCACCGAGCACCCTGAGTACTGAGCACCCAGCACCCTTAGTACTGAGCACCCAGCACCCTGAGCACTGAGCACCCAGCACCCTGAGCACGGAGCACCCCGAGGACTGAGCACCCAGCACCCTGAGCACTGAGCACCCAGCACCTTGAGTACTGAGCACCGAGCACCCCGAGCACTAAGCACCCAGCACCCTGAGTACTGAGCACCCAGCACCCTGAGCACTGAGCACAGAGCACCCTGAGCACTGAGCAGCCAGCACCCCGAGCACGGAGCACCCAGCACGCTGAGTACTGAGCACCCAACACCCAGAGTACGGAGCACCCAGCACCCTGAGCACTGAGCACCCAGCACCCCGAGTACTGAGCACCCAGCACCCTGAGTACTGAGCACCCAGCACCCTGAGCACTGAGCACCCGGAGGACTGAGCACCCAGCACCCTGAGCACTGAGCACCGATCACCCTGAGCACTGAGCACCCAGCACCCCGAGCAATGAGCACCCAGCACCCTGAGCACTGAGCACCCAGCACCCCGAGTACTGAGCACCCAGCACCCTGAGTACTGAGCACCCAGCACCCTGAGCACTGAGCACCCGGAGGACTGAGCACCCAGCACCCTGAGCACTGAGCACCGATCACCCTGAGCACTGAGCACCCAGCACCCCGAGTACTGAGCACCCAGCACCCTGAGTACTGAGCACCCAGCACCCTGAGCACTGAGCACCCGGAGGACTGAGCACCCAGCACCCTGAGTACTGAGCACCCAGCACCCCGAGTACTGAGCAACCAGCACCCTGAGTACTGAGCACCCAGCACCCAGAGCACTGAGCACCCAGCACCCTGAGTACTGAGCACCCTGAGTACTGAGCACTGAGCACCGAGCACCCTGAGTACTGAGCACCCTGAGGACTGAGCATCCAGCACCCTGAGCACTGAGCACCCAGCACCCTGAGTACTGAGCACAGATCACCCTGATCACTGAGCACCCAGCACCCCGAGCACTGAGCACCCAGCACCCTGAGTACTGAGCACCCAGCACCCTGAGCACTGAGCACCAAGCACCCTGAGTACTGAACACCCAGCACCCTGAGCACTGAGCACTGAGCACCCAGCACCCTGAGCACTGAGCACTGAGCACCCAGCACCCCGAGCACTGAGCACCCAGCACCCTGAGCACCCAGCACCCTGAGCACTGAGCACCCTGAGCACTGAGCACTCTGAACACTGAGCACTGAGCACCCAGCACCCTGAGTACTGAGCACCCAACACTCTGAGCACTGAGCACCCAGCACGCTGAGTACTGAGCACCGATCACCCTGAGCACTGAGCACCTAGGACCCCGAGCACTGAGCACCCAGCACCCTGAGCACTGAGCACCGAGCTCCCCGATCACTGAGCACCCTGAGTACTGAGCACCCAGCACCACGATCACTGAGCACCCAGCACCCTGAGCACTGAGCACCCAGCACCCTGAGCACTGAGCACCCAGCACCCTGAGTACTGAGCACCCAGCATGCTGAGTACTGAGCACCCAGCACCCCGAGCATTGAGCAACCAGCACCCTGAGTACTGAGCACTGAGCACCCAGCACCCCGAGCACTGAGCACCCAGCACCCTGAGCACTGAGCACCCAGCACCCTGAGTACGGAGCACCCCGAGGACTTAGCACCCAGCACCCTGAGCACTAAGCACCCAGCACCCTGAGTACTGAGCACCCAGCACCCTGAGCACTGAGCACATAGCACCCTGAGCACTGAGCAGCCAGCACCCCGAGCACGGAGCACCCAGCACCCTGAGTACTGAGCACCCAGCACCCCGAGCACTGAGCACCCAGCACCCTGTGTACTGAGCACTGAGCACCCTGAGTACTAAGCACCCAGCACCCTGAGTACTGAGCACCCGGGACCCTGAGCACTGAGCACCGAGCACCCCGAGCACTGAGCACCCAGCACCCTGAGCACTCAGCACCCAGCACCCCGAGCACTGAGCACCCAGGACCCTGAGCACTGAGCACCCAGCACCCTGAGCACGGAGCACCCCGAGGACTGAGCACCCAGCACCCTGAGCACTGAGCACCCAGCACCTTGAGTACTGAGCACCGAGCACCCCGAGCACTAAGCACCCAGCACCCAGAGTACTGAGCACCCAGCACCCTGAGCACTGAGCACAGAGCACCCTGAGCACTGAGCAGCCAGCACCCCGAGCACGGAGCACCCAGCACGCTGAGTACTGAGCACCCAACAACCAGAGTACTGAGCACCCAGCACCCTGAGCACTGAGCACCCAGCACCCCGAGTACTGACCACCCAGCACCCTGAGTACTGAGCACCCAGCACCCTGAGCACTGTGCACCCAGAGGACTGAGCACCCAGCACCCTGAGCACTGAGCACCGATCACCCTGAGCACTGAGCACCCAGCACCCGAGCACTGAGCACCCAGCACCCTGAGCACTGAGCACCCAGCACCCCGAGTACTGAGCACCCAGCACCCTGAGTACTGAGCACCCAGCACCCTGAGCACTGAGCACCCGGAGGACTGAGCACCCAGCACCCTGAGCACTGAGCACCGATCACCCTGAGCACTGAGCACCCAGCACCCCGAGTACTGAGCACCCAGCACCCTGAGTACTGAGCACGCAGCACCCTGAGCACTGAGCACCCGGAGGACTGAGCACCCAGCACCCTGAGTACTGAGCACCCAGCACCCCGAGTACTGAGCACCCAGCACCCTGAGTACTGAGCACCCAGCACCCCGAGCACTGAGCACCCAGCACCCTGAGTACTGAGCACCCTGAGTACTGAGCACTGAGCACCGAGCACCCTGAGTACTGAGCACCCTGAGGACTGAGCACCCAGCACCCTGAGCACTGAGCACCCAGCACCCTGAGTACTGAGCACAGATCACCCTGATCACTGAGCACCCAGCACCCCGAGCACTGAGCACCCAGCACCCTGAGTACTGAGCACCCAGCACCCTGAGCACTGAGCACCAAGCACCCTGAGTACTGAACACCCAGCAGCCTGAGCACTGAGTACTGAACACCCAGCACCCTGAGCACTGAGCACTGAGCACCAAGCACCCTGAGTACTGAACACCCAGCACCCTGAGTACTGAGCACCCAGCACCCCGAGCACTGAGCACCCAGCACCCTGAGCACCCAGCACCCTGAGGACTGAGCACCCTGAGCACTGAGCACCCTGAGCACTGAGCACTGAGCACCCAGCACCCTGAGTACTGAGCACCCAACACTCTGAGCACTGAGCACCCAGCACGCTGAGTACTGAGCACCGATCACCCTGAGCACTGAGCACCTAGGACCCCGAGCACTGAGCACCCAGCACCCTGAGTACAGAGCACCCAGCACCCCGTGTACTGAGCACCCAGCACCCCGAGCACTGAGCACCCAGCACCCTGAGTACTGAGCACTGATCACCATGAGCACTGAGCACCCAGCACCCTGAGTACTGAGCACCCAGCAGCCTGAGCACTGAGCACCCAGCTCCCTGAGCACTGAGCACCCAGCACCCTGAGTACTGAGCACCCAGCACCCTGAGTACTGAGTACCCAGCACCTTGAGCACTGAGCACCCAGCACCCCGAGTACTGAGCACCCAGCACCCTGAGTACTGAGCACCCAGCACCCCGAGCACTGAGCACCCAGCACCCTGAGTACTGAGCACCCTGAGTACTGTGCACTGAGCACCGAGCACCCTGAGTACTGAGCACCCTGAGGACTGAGCACCCAGCACCCTGAGCACTGAGCACCCAGCACCCTGAGTACTGAGCACAGATCACCCTGATCACTGAGCACCCAGCACCCCGAGCACTGAGCACCCAGCACCCTGAGTACTGAGCACCCAGCACCCTGAGCACTGAGCACCAAGCACCCTGAGTACTGAACACCCAGCACCCTGAGCACTGAGTACTGAACACCCAGCACCCTGAGCACTGAGCACTGAGCACCAAGCACCCTGAGTACTGAACACCCAGCACCCTGAGCACTGAGCACCCAGCACCCCGAGCACTGAGCACCCAGCACCCTGAGCACCCAGCACCCTGAGGACTGAGCACCCTGAGCACTGAGCACCCTGAGCACTGAGCACTGAGCACCCAGCACCCTGAGTACTGAGCACCCAACACTCTGAGCACTGAGCACCCAGCACGCTGAGTACTGAGCACCGATCACCCTGAGCACTGAGCACCTAGGACCCCGAGCACTGAGCACCCAGCACCCTGAGTACAGAGCACCCAGCACCCCGTGTACTGAGCACCCAGCACCCCGAGCACTGAGCACCCAGCACCCTGAGTACTGAGCACTGATCACCATGAGCACTGAGCACCCAGCACCCTGAGTACTGAGCACCCAGCAGCCTGAGCACTGAGCACCCAGCTCCCTGAGCACTGAGCACCCAGCACCCT
Organism: Microtus oregoni; assembly: GCF_018167655.1. Classification (NCBI taxonomy): domain Eukaryota; kingdom Metazoa; phylum Chordata; class Mammalia; order Rodentia; family Cricetidae; genus Microtus; species Microtus oregoni. The sequence goes on from NW_024543459.1 coordinate 98,800, forward strand.
GAGTACTGAGCACCCAGCACCCTGAGTACTGAGTACCCAGCACCTTGAGCACTGAGCACCCAGCACCCTGAGTACTGAGCACCGAGCACCCTGAGTACTGAGCACCCAGCAACCTTAGTACTGAGCACCCAGCACCCTGAGCACTGAGCACCCAGCACCCTGAGTACTGAGCACCCAGCACCACCCTCAGCACTGAGCACCCAGTACCCCGAGCACTGAGTACCCAGCACCCTGAGCACTGAGCACCCAGCACCCTGAGTACTGAGCACCCAGCACCCCGAGTACTGAGCACCGAGCACCTCGAGCACTGAGCACCCAGCACCCTGAGTACTGAGCACCCAGCACCCTGAGTACTGAGCACTGAGCACCCCGAGTACTGAGCACCCAGCACCCCGAGCACTGAGCACCCAGCAACCTGAGTACTGAGAACAGATCACCCTGAGTACTGAGCACCCAGCACCCTGAGTACTGAGCCCCCAGCACCCTGAGTACTGAGCACCCAGCACCCCGAGCACTGAGCACCCAGCACCCCGAGAATGAGCACCCAGCACCCTGAGTACTGAGAACCGAGCACCCTGAGTACTGAGCACCCAGCACCCTGAGTACTGAGCCCCTAGAACCCTGAGAATGAGCACGCAGCACCATGAGTACTGAGCACCCAGCACCCGGAGTACTGAGCACTAAGCACCCAGAGCACTGAGAACCCAGCACCCCGAGCACGGAGCACCCAGGACCGCGAGCACTGAATACTGAGCACCCAGCACCCTGAGAACTGAGCACCGAGCTCCCCGAGCACTGAGCACCCTGAGTACTGAGCACCCAGGACCCCAATCACTGAGCACCCAGCACCCTGAGCACTGAGCACCCAGCACCCTGAGCACTGAGCACCCAGCACCCTGAGTACTGAGCACCCAGCATGCTGAGTACTGAGCACCCAGCACCCCGAGCACTGAGCAACCAGCACCCTGAGTACTGAGCACTGAGCACCCAGCACCCCGAGCACTGAGCACCCAGCACCCTGTGTACTGAGCACTGAGCACCCTGAGTACTAAGCACCCAGCACCCTGAGTACTGAGCACCCAGGACCCTGAGCACTGAGCACCGAGCACCCCGAGCACTGAGCACCCAGCACCCTGAGAACTCAGCACCCAGCACCCCGAGCACTGAGCACCCAGCACCCTGAGCACTGAGCACCCAGCACCCTGAGCACGGAGCACCCCGAGGACTGAGCACCCAGCACCCTGAGCACTGAGCACCCAGCACCTTGAGTACTGAGCACCGAGCACCCCGAGCACTAAGCACCCAGCACCCTGAGTACTGAGCACCCAGCACCCTGAGCACTGAGCACATAGCACCCTGAGCACTGAGCAGCCAGCACCCCGAGCACGGAGCACCCAGCACCCTGAGTACTGAGCACCCAACACCCAGAGTACTGAGCACCCAGCACCCTGAGCACTGAGCACCCAGCACCCCGAGTACTGAGCACCCAGCACCCTGAGTACTGAGCACCCAGCACCCTGAGCACTGAGCACCCGGAGGACTGAGCACCCAGCACCCTGAGCACTGAGCACCGATCACCCTGAGCACTGAGCACCCAGCACCCCGAGCACTGAGCACCCAGCACCCTGAGCACTGAGCACCCAGCACCCCGAGTACTGAGCACCCAGCACCCTGAGTACTGAGCACCCAGCACCCTGAGCACTGAGCACCCGGAGGACTGAGCACCCAGCACCCTGAGCACTGAGCACCGATCACCCTGAGCACTGAGCACCCAGCACCCCGAGTACTGAGCACCAAGCACCCTGAGTACTGAGCATCCAGCACCCTGAGCACTGAGCACCCGGAGGACTGAGCACCCAGCACCCTGAGTACTGAGCACCCAGCACCCCGAGTACTGAGCACCCAGCACCCTGAGTACTGAGCACACAGCACCCCGAGCACTGAGCACCCAGCACCCTGAGTACTGAGCACCCTGAGTACTGAGCACTGAGCACCGAGCACCCTGAGGACTGAGCACCCAGGACCCGGAGCACTGAGCACCCAGCACCCTGAGTAGTGAGCACAGATCACCCTGATCACTGAGCACCCAGCACCCCGAGCACTGAGCACCCAGCACCCTGAGTACTGAGCACCCAGCACCCTGAGCACTGAGCACCGAGCACCCTGAGTACTGAACACCCAGCACCCTGAGCACTGAGCACTGAGCACCCAGCACCCTGAGCACTGAGCACTGAGCACCCAGCACCCCGAGCACTGAGCACCCAGCACCCTGAGCACCCAGCACCCTGAGCACTGAGCACCCTGAGCACTGAGCACCCTGAGCACTGAGCACTGAGCACCCAGCACCCTGAGTACTGAGCACCCAACACTCTGAGCACTGAGCACCCAGCACGCTGAGTACTGAGCACCGATCACCCTGAGCACTGAGCACCTAGGACCCCGAGCACTGAGCACCCAGCACCCTGAGTACAGAGCACCCAGCACCCCGTGTACTGAGCACCCAGCACCCCGAGCACTGAGCACCCAGCACCCTGAGTACTGAGCACCGATCACCATGAGCACTGAGCACCCAGCACCCTGAGTACTGAGCACCCAGCAGCCTGAGCACTGAGCACCCAGCACCCTGAGCACTGAGCACCCAGCACCCTGAGTACTGAGCACCCAGCACCCTGAGTACTGAGCACCGCGCACCCTGAGTACTGAGCACCCAGCACCCTTAGTACTGAGCACCCAGCACCCTGAGCACTGAGCACCCAGCACCCTGAGTACTGAGCACCCAGCACCACCCTCAGCACTGAGCACCCAGCACCCCGAGCACTGAACACCCAGCACCCTGAGGACTGAGCACCCAGCACCCTGAGTACTGAGCACCCAGCACCCCGAGTACTGAGCACCGAGCACCCCGAGCACTGAGCACCCAGCACCCTGAGTACTGAGCACCCAGCACCCTGAGTACTGAGCACTGAGCACCCCGAGTACTGAGCACCCAGAACCCCGAGCACTGAGCACCCAGCACCCTGAGTACTGAGCACCCTGAGTACTGAGCACTGAGCACCGAGCACCCTGAGTACTGAGCACCCTGAGGACTGAGCACCCAGCACCCTGAGCACTGAGCACCCAGCACCCTGAGTACTGAGCACAGATCACCCTGATCACTGAGCACCCAGCACCCCGAGCACTGAGCACCCAGCACCCTGAGTACTGAGCACCCAGCACCCTGAGCACTGAGCACCAAGCACCCTGAGTACTGAACACCCAGCACCCTGAGCACTGAGTACTGAACACCCAGCACCCTGAGCACTGAGCACTGAGCACCAAGCACCCTGAGTACTGAACACCCAGCACCCTGAGTACTGAGCACCCAGCACCCCGAGCACTGAGCACCCAGCACCCTGAGCACCCAGCACCCTGAGGACTGAGCACCCTGAGCACTGAGCACCCTGAGCACTGAGCACTGAGCACCCAGCACCCTGAGTACTGAGCACCCAACACTCTGAGCACTGAGCACCCAGCACGCTGAGTACTGAGCACCGATCACCCTGAGCACTGAGCACCTAGGACCCCGAGCACTGAGCACCCAGCACCCTGAGTACAGAGCACCCAGCACCCCGTGTACTGAGCACCCAGCACCCCGAGCACTGAGCACCCAGCACCCTGAGTACTGAGCACTGATCACCATGAGCACTGAGCACCCAGCACCCTGAGTACTGAGCACCCAGCAGCCTGAGCACTGAGCACCCAGCTCCCTGAGAACTGAGCACCCAGCACCCTGAGTACTGAGCACCCAGCACCCTGAGTACTGAGTACCCAGCACCTTGAGCACTGAGCACCCAGCACCCCGAGTACTGAGCACCCAGCACCCTGAGTACTGAGCACCCAGCACCCCGAGCACTGAGCACCCAGCACCCTGAGTACTGAGCACCCTGAGTACTGAGCACTGAGCACCGAGCACCCTGAGTACTGAGCACCCTGAGGACTGAGCACCCAGCACCCTGAGCACTGAGCACCCAGCACCCTGAGTACTGAGCACAGATCACCCTGATCACTGAGCACCCAGCACCCCGAGCACTGAGCACCCAGCACCCTGAGCACTGAGCACCAAGCACCCTGAGTACTGAACACCCAGCACCCTGAGCACTGAGTACTGAACACCCAGCACCCTGAGCACTGAGCACTGAGCACCAAGCACCCTGAGTACTGAACACCCAGCACCCTGAGCACTGAGCACCCAGCACCCCGAGCACTGAGCACCCAGCACACTGAGCACCCAGCACCCTGAGGACTGAGCACCCTGAGCACTGAGCACCCTGAGCACTGAGCACTGAGCACCCAGCACCCTGAGTACTGAGCACCCAACACTCTGAGCACTGAGCACCCAGCACGCTGAGTACTGAGCACCGATCACCCTGAGCACTGAGCACCTAGGACCCCGAGCACTGAGGACCCAGCACCCTGAGTACAGAGCACCCAGCACCCCGTGTACTGAGCACCCAGCACCCCGAGCACTGAGCACCCAGCACCCTGAGTACTGAGCACTGATCACCATGAGCACTGAGCACCCAGCACCCTGAGTACTGAGCACCCTGCAGCCTGAGCACTGAGCACCCAGCTCCCTGAGCACTGAGCACCCAGCACCCTGAGTACTGAGCACCCAGCACCCTGAGTACTGAGTACCCAGCACCTTGAGCACTGAGCACCCAGCACCCTGAGTACTGAGCACCGAGCACCCTGAGTACTGAGCACCCAGCACCCTTAGTACTGAGCACCCAGCACCCTGAGCACTGAGCACCCAGCACCCTGAGTACTGAGCACCCAGCACCACCCTCAGCACTGAGCACCCAGTACCCCGAGCACTGAGTACCCAGCACCCTGAGCACTGAGCACCCAGCACCCTGAGTACTGAGCACCCAGCACCCCGAGTACTGAGCACCGAGCACCTCGAGCACTGAGCACCCAGCACCCTGAGTACTGAGCACCCAGCACCCTGAGTACTGAGCACTGAGCACCCCGAGTACTGAGCACCCAGCACCCCGAGCACTGAGCACCCAGCAACCTGAGTACTGAGAACAGATCACCCTGAGTACTGAGCACCCAGCACCCTGAGTACTGAGCCCCCAGCACCCTGAGTACTGAGCACCCAGCACCCCGAGCACTGAGCACCCAGCACCCCGAGAATGAGCACCCAGCACCCTGAGTACTGAGAACCGAGCACCCTGAGTACTGAGCACCCAGCACCCTGAGTACTGAGCCCCTAGAACCCTGAGAATGAGCACGCAGCACCATGAGTACTGAGCACCCAGCACCCGGAGTACTGAGCACTAAGCACCCAGAGCACTGAGAACCCAGCACCCCGAGCACGGAGCACCCAGGACCGCGAGCACTGAATACTGAGCACCCAGCACCCTGAGTACTGAGCACCGAGCTCCCCGAGCACTGAGCACCCTGAGTACTGAGCACCCAGCACCCCGATCACTGAGCACCCAGCACCCTGAGCACTGAGCACCCAGCACCCTGAGCACTGAGCACCCAGCACCCTGAGTACTGAGCACCCAGCATGCTGAGTACTGAGCACCCAGCACCCCGAGCACTGAGCAACCAGCACCCTGAGTACTGAGCACTGAGCACCCAGCACCCCGAGCACTGAGCACCCAGCACCCTGTGTACTGAGCACTGAGCACCCTGAGTACTAAGCACCCAGCACCCTGAGTACTGAGCACCCAGGACCCTGAGCACTGAGCACCGAGCACCCCGAGCACTGAGCACCCAGCACCCTGAGAACTCAGCACCCAGCACCCCGAGCACTGAGCACCCAGCACCCTGAGCACTGAGCACCCAGCACCCTGAGCACGGAGCACCCCGAGGACTGAGCACCCAGCACCCTGAGCACTGAGCACCCAGCACCTTGAGTACTGAGCACCGAGCACCCCGAGCACTAAGCACCCAGCACCCTGAGTACTGAGCACCCAGCACCCTGAGCACTGAGCACATAGCACCCTGAGCACTGAGCAGCCAGCACCCCGAGCACGGAGCACCCAGCACCCTGAGTACTGAGCACCCAACACCCAGAGTACTGAGCACCCAGCACCCTGAGCACTGAGCACCCAGCACCCCGAGTACTGAGCACCCAGCACCCTGAGTACTGAGCACCCAGCACCCTGAGCACTGAGCACCCGGAGGACTGAGCACCCAGCACCCTGAGCACTGAGCACCGATCACCCTGAGCACTGAGCACCCAGCACCCCGAGCACTGAGCACCCAGCACCCTGAGCACTGAGCACCCAGCACCCCGAGTACTGAGCACCCAGCACCCTGAGTACTGAGCACCCAGCACCCTGAGCACTGAGCACCCGGAGGACTGAGCACCCAGCACCCTGAGCACTGAGCACCGATCACCCTGAGCACTGAGCACCCAGCACCCCGAGTACTGAGCACCCAGCACCCTGAGTACTGAGCACCCAGCACCCTGAGCACTGAGCACCCGGAGGACTGAGCACCCAGCACCCTGAGTACTGAGCACCCAGCTCCCTGAGTACTGAGCACCCAGCACCCCGAGCACTGAGCACCCAGCACCCTGAGTACTGAGCACCCTGAGTACTGAGCACTGAGCACCGAGCACCCTGAGGACTGAGCACCCAGGACCCGGAGCACTGAGCACCCAGCACCCTGAGTAGTGAGCACAGATCACCCTGATCACTGAGCACCCAGCACCCCGAGCACTGAGCACCCAGCACCCTGAGTACTGAGCACCCAGCACCCTGAGCACTGAGCACCGAGCACCCTGAGTACTGAAAACCCAGCACCCTGAGCACTGAGCACTGAGCACCCAGCACCCTGAGCACTGAGCACTGAGCACCCAGCACCCCGAGCACTGAGCACCCAGCACCCTGAGCACCCAGCACCCTGAGCACTGAGCACCCTGAGCACTGAGCACCCTGAGCACTGAGCACTGAGCACCCAGCACCCTGAGTACTGAGCACCCAACACTCTGAGCACTGAGCACCCAGCACGCTGAGTACTGAGCACCGATCACCCTGAGCACTGAGCACCTAGGACCCCGAGCACTGAGCACCCAGCACCCTGAGTACAGAGCACCCAGCACCCCGTGTACTGAGCACCCAGCACCCCGAGCACTGAGCACCCAGCACCCTGAGTACTGAGCACCGATCACCATGAGCACTGAGCACCCAGCACCCTGAGTACTGAGCACCCAGCAGCCTGAGCACTGAGCACCCAGCACCCTGAGCACTGAGCACCCAGCACCCTGAGTACTGAGCACCCAGCACCCTGAGTACTGAGCACCGCGCACCCTGAGTACTGAGCACCCAGCACCCTTAGTACTGAGCACCCAGCACCCTGAGCACTGTGCACCCAGCACCCTGAGTACTGAGCACCCAGCACCACCCTCAGCACTGAGCACCCAGCACCCCGAGCACTGAACACCCAGCACCCTGAGGACTGAGCACCCAGCACCCTGAGTACTGAGCACCCAGCACCCCGAGTACTGAGCACCGAGCACCCCGAGCACTGAGCACCCAGCACCCTGAGTACTGAGCACCCAGCACCCTGAGTACTGAGCACTGAGCACCCCGAGTACTGAGCACCCAGAACCCCGAGCACTTAGCACCCAGCACCCTGAGTACTGAGAACCGAGCACCCTGAGTACTGAGCACCCAGCACCCTGAGTATTGAGCCCCTAGCACCCTGAGAATGAGCACCCAGCACCATGAGTACTGAGCACCCAGCACCCTGAGTACTGAGCACTAAGCACCCAGAGCACTGAGCACCCAGCACCCTGAGCACGGAGCACCCAGGAACCCGAGCACTGAGAACTGAGCACCCAGCACCCTGAGTAATGAGCACCGAGCTCCCTGAGCACTGAGCACCCTGAGTACTAAGCACCCAGCACCCCAATCACTGAGCAACCAGCACCCTGAGCAGTGTGACACCAGCACCCTGAGCACTGAGCACCCAGCACCCTGAGTATTGAGCACCCAGCACGCTGAGTACTGAGCACCCAGCACCCCGAGCACTGAGCACCCAGCACCCTGAGTACTGAGCACTGAGCACCCAGCACCCCGAGCACTGAGCACCCAGCACCCTGTGTACTGATCACTGAGCACCCTGAGTACTAAGCACCCAGCACCATGAGTACTGAGCACCCAGGACCCTGAGCACTGAGCACCGAGCACCCCGAGCACTGAGCACCCAGCACCCTGAGCACTCAGCACCCAGCACCCCGAGCACTGAGCACCCAGCACCCTGAGCACTGAGCACCCAGCACCCTGAGCACCCCGAGGACTGAGCACCCAGCACCCTGAGCACTGAGCACCCAGCACCTTGAGTACTGAGCACCGAGCACCCCGAGCACTAAGCACCCAGCACCCTGAGTACAGAGCACCCAGCACCCTAAGCACTGAGCACCCAGCACCCTGAGCACTGAGCACCCAGCACCCCGAGCACGGAGCACCCAGCACCCTGAGTACTGAGCACCCAACACCCAGAGTACTGAGCACCCAGCACCCTGAGCACTGAGCACCCAGCACCCTGAGTACTGAGCACCCAGCACACTGAGTACTGAGCACCCAGCACCCTGAGCACTGAGCACCCGGGGGACTGAGCACCCAGCACCCTGAGCACAGAGCACCGATCACCCTGAGCACTGAGCACCCAGCACCCCGAGCACTGAGCACCCAGCACACTGAGTACTGAGCACCCAGCACCCCGAGTACTGAGCACACAGCATCCTGAGTACTGAGCACCCAGCACCCCGAGCACTGAGCACTCAGCACCCTGAGTACTGAGCACCCTGAGTACTGAGCACTGAGCACCGAGCACCCTGAGTACTGAGCACCCTGAGGACTGAGCACCCAGCACCCTGAGCACTGAGCACCCAGCACCCTGAGTACTGAGCACTGATCACCCTGAGCACTGAGCACCCAGCACCCCGAGCACTGAGCACCCAGCACCCTGAGTACTGAGCACCCAGCACCCTGAGCACTGAGCACCGAGCACCCTGAGTACTGAACAACCAGCACCCTGAGCACTGAGCACTGAGCACCCAGCACCCTGAGCACTGAGCAATGAGCACCCAGCACCCCGAGCACTGAGCACCCAGCACCCTGAGCACCCAGCACCCTGAGCACTGAGCACCCTGAGCACTGAGCACTCTGAGCACTGAGCACTGAGCAACCAGCACCCTGAGTACTGAGCACCCAACACTCTGAGCACTGAGAACCCAGCACGCTGAGTACTGAGCACTGTGCACACAGCACCCTGAGTACTGAGCACCCAGCACCCCGAGCACTGCGCACTGAGCACACTGAGCACTGAGCACCCAGCACCCCGAGTACTGAGCACTGAGCACCCTGAGTACTGAGCAACCAGCACCCCTAGTACTGAGCACTGAGCACCCTGAGTACTGAGCACCCAGCACCCTGAGCACTGAGAACCCTGAGTACTGAGCACCGAGCACCCTGAGTACTGAGCACCCAGCACCCTGAGCACTGAGCACGGAGCACCCCGAGGACTGAGCACCCAGCACCCTGAGTACAGAGCACCCAGCACCCCGTGTACTGAGCACCCAGCACCCGGAGCACTGAGCACCCAGCACCCTGAGTACTGAGCACTGATCACCATGAGCACTGAGCACCCAGCACCCTGAGTACTGAGCACCCAGCAGCCTGAGCACTGAGCACCCAGCTCCCTGAGCACTGAGCACCCAGCACCCTGAGTACTGAGCACCCAGCACCCTGAGTACTGAGTACCCAGCACCCTGAGCACTGAGCACCCAGCACCCTGAGTACTGAGCACCGAGCACCCTGAGTACTGAGCACCCAGCACCCTTAGTACTGAGCACCCAGCACCCTGAGCACTGAGCACCCAGCACCCTGAGTACTGAGCACCCAGCACCACCCTCAGCACTGAGCACCCAGTACCCCGAGCACTGAGCACCCAGCACCCTGAGCACTGAGCACCCAGCACCCTGAGTACTGAGCACCCAGCACCCCGAGTACTGAGCACCGAGCACCTCGAGCACTGAGCACCCAGCACCCTGAGTACTGAGCACCCAGCACCCTGAGTACTGAGCACCCAGCACCACCCTCAGCACTGAGCACCCAGTACCCCGAGCACTGAGCACCCAGCACCCTGAGCACTGAGCACCCAGCACCCTGAGTACTGAGCACCCAGCACCCCGAGTACTGAGCACCCAGCACCCCGAGCACTGAGCACCCAGCAACCTGAGTACTGAGAACAGATCACCCTGAGTACTGAGCACCCAGCACCCTGAGTACTGAGCCCCCAGCACCCTGAGTACTGAGCACCCAGCACCCCGAGCACTGAGCACCCAGCACCCCGAGAATGAGAACCCAGCACCCTGAGTACTGAGAACCGAGCAGCCTGAGTACTGAGCACCCAGCACCCTGAGTACTGAGCCCCTAGAACCCTGAGAATGAGCACGCAGCACCATGAGTACTGAGCACCCAGCACCCGGAGTATTGAGCACTAAGCACCCAGAGCACTGAGAACCCAGCACCCCGAGCACGGAGCACCCAGGACCGCGAGCACTGAATACTGAGCACCCAGCACACTGAGTACTGAGCACCGAGCTCCCCGAGCACTGAGCACCCTGAGTACTGAGCACCCAGCACCCCGATCACTGAGCACCCAGCACCCTGAGCACTGAGCACCCAGCACCCTGAGCACTGAGCACCCAGCACCCTGAGTACTGAGCACCCAGCATGCTGAGTACTGAGCACCCAGCACCCCGAGCACTGAGCAACCAGCACCCTGAGTACTGAGCACTGAGCACCCAGCACCCCGAGCACTGAGCACCCAGCACCCTGTGTACTGAGCACTGAGCACCCTGAGTACTAAGCACCCAGCACCCTGAGTACTGAGCACCCAGGACCCTGAGCACTGAGCACCGAGCACCCCGAACACTGAGCACCCAGCACCCTGAGAACTCAGCACCCAGCACCCCGAGCACTGAGCACCCAGCACCCTGAGCACTGAGCACCCAGCACCCTGAGCACGGAGCACCCCGAGGACTGAGCACCCAGCACCCTGAGCACTGAGCACCCAGCACCTTGAGTACTGAGCACCGAGCACCCCGAGCACTAAGCACCCAGCACCCTGAGTACTGAGCACCCAGCACCCTGAGCACTGAGCACATAGCACCCTGAGCACTGAGCAGCCAGCACCCCGAGCACGGAGCACCCAGCACCCTGAGTAGTGAGCACAGATCACCCTGATCACTGAGCACCAAGCACCCCGAGCACTGAGCACCCAGCACCCTGAGTACTGAGCACACAGCACCCTGAGCACTGAGCACCGAGCACCCTGAGTACTGAACACCCAGCACCCTGAGCACTGAGCACTGAGCACCCAGCACCCTGAGCACTGAGCACTGAGCACCCAGCACCCCGAGCACTGAGCACCCAGCACCCTGAGCACCCAGCACCCTGAGCACTGAGCACCCTGAGCACTGAGCACCCTGAGCACTGAGCACTGAGCACCCAGCACCCTGAGTACTGAGCACCCAACACTCTGAGCACTGAGCACCCAGCACGCTGAGTACTGAGCACCGATCACCCTGAGCACTGAGCACCTAGGACCCCGAGCACTGAGCACCCAGCACCCTGAGTACAGAGCACCCAGCACCCCGTGTACTGAGCACCCAGCACCCCGAGCACTGAGCACCCAGCACCCTGAGTACTGAGCACCGATCACCATGAGCACTGAGCACCCAGCACCCTGAGTACTGAGCACCCAGCAGCCTGAGCACTGAGCACCCAGCACCCTGAGCACTGAGCACCCAGCACCCTGAGTACTGAGCACCCAGCACCCTGAGTACTGAGCACCGCGCACCCTGAGTACTGAGCACCCAGCACCCTTAGTACTGAGCACCCAGCACCCTGAGCACTGAGCACCCAGCACCCTGAGTACTGAGCACCCAGCACCACCCTCAGCACTGAGCACCCAGCACCCCGAGCACTGAACACCCAGCACCCTGAGGACTGAGCACCCAGCACCCTGAGTACTGAGCACCCAGCACCCCGAGTACTGAGCACCGAGCACCCCGAGCACTGAGCACCCAGCACCCTGAGTACTGAGCACCCAGCACCCTGAGTACTGAGCACTGAGCACCCCGAGTACTGAGCACCCAGAACCCCGAGCACTGAGCACCCAGCACCCTGAGTACTGAGAAACGAGCACCCTGAGTACTGAGCACCCAGCACCCTGAGTACTGAGCCCCTAGCACCCTGAGAATGAGCACCCAGCACCATGAGTACTGAGCACCCAGCACCCTGAGTACTGAGCACTAAGCACCCAGAGCACTGAGCACCCAGCACCCTGAGCACGGAGCACCCAGGACCCCGAGCACTGAGAACTGAGCACCCAGCACCCTGAGTAATGAGCACCGAGCTCCCTGAGCACTGAGCACCCTGAGTACTAAGCACCCAGCACCCCAATCACTGAGCAACCAGCACCCTGAGCAGTGTGACACCAGCACCCTGAGCACTGAGCACCCAGCACCCTGAGTATTGAGCACCCAGCACGCTGAGTACTGAGCACCCAGCACCCCGAGCACTGAGCACCCAGCACCCTGAGTACTGAGCACTGAGCACCCAGCACCCCGAGCACTGAGCACCCAGCACCCTGAGTACTGAGAACCGAGCACCCTGAGTACTGAGCACCCAGCACCCTGAGTACTGAGCCCCTAGCACCCTGAGAATGAGCACCCAGCACCATGAGTACTGAGCACCCAGCACCCTGAGTACTGAGCACTAAGCACCCAGAGCACTGAGCACCCAGCACCCTGAGCACGGAGCACCCAGGACCCCGAGCACTGAGAACTGAGCACCCAGCACCCTGAGTAATGAGCACCGAGCTCCCTGAGCACTGAGCACCCTGAGTACTAAGCACCCAGCACCCCAATCACTGAGCAACCAGCACCCTGAGCAGTGTGACACCAGCACCCTGAGCACTGAGCACCCAGCACCCTGAGTATTGAGCACCCAGCACGCTGAGTACTGAGCACCCAGCACCCCGAGCACTGAGCACCCAGCACCCTGAGTACTGAGCACTGAGCACCCAGCACCCCGAGCACTGAGCACCCAGCACCCTGTGTACTGATCACTGAGCACCCTGAGTACTAAGCACCCAGCACCATGAGTACTGAGCACCCAGGACCCTGAGCACTGAGCACCGAGCACCCCGAGCACTGAGCACCCAGCACCCTGAGCACTCAGCACCCAGCACCCCGAGCACTGAGCACCCAGCACCCTGAGCACTGAGCACCCAGCACCCTGAGCACACCGAGGACTGAGCACCCAGCACCCTGAGCACTGAGCACCCAGCACCTTGAGTACTGAGCACCGAGCACCCCGAGCACTAAGCACCCAGCACCCTGAGTACAGAGCACCCAGCACCCTAAGCACTGAGCACCCAGCACCCTGAGCACTGAGCACCCAGCACCCCGAGCACGGAGCACCCAGCACCCTGAGTACTGAGCACCCAACACCCAGAGTACTGAGCACCCAGCACCCTGAGCACTGAGCACCCAGCACCCTGAGTACTGAGCACCCAGCACACTGAGTACTGAGCACCCAGCACCCTGAGCACTGAGCACCCGGGGGACTGAGCACCCAGCACCCTGAGCACAGAGCACCGATCACCCTGAGCACTGAGCACCCAGCACCCCGAGCACTGAGCACCCAGCACACTGAGTACTGAGCACCCAGCACCCCGAGTACTGAGCACCCAGCATCCTGAGTACTGAGCACCCAGCACCCCGAGCACTGAGCACTCAGCACCCTGAGTACTGAGCACCCTGAGTACTGAGCACTGAGCACCGAGCACCCTGAGTACTGAGCACCCTGAGGACTGAGCACCCAGCACCCTGAGCACTGAGCACCCAGCACCCTGAGTACTGAGCACTGATCACCCTGAGCACTGAGCACCCAGCACCCCGAGCACTGAGCACCCAGCACCCTGAGTACTGAGCACCCAGCACCCTGAGAACTGAGCACCGAGCACCCTGAGTACTGAACAACCAGCACCCTGAGCACTGAGCACTGAGCACCCAGCACCCTGAGCACTGAGCAATGAGCACCCAGCACCCCGAGCACTGAGCACCCAGCACCCTGAGCACCCAGCACCCTGAGCACTGAGCACCCTGAGCACTGAGCACTCTGAGCACTGAGCACTGAGCAACCAGCACCCTGAGTACTGAGCACCCAACACTCTGAGCACTGAGAACACAGCACGCTGAGTACTGAGCACTGTGCACACAGCACCCTGAGTACTGAGCACCTAGCACACCGAGCACTGAGCACCCAGCACCCCGAGCACTGCGCACTGAGCACACTGAGCACTGAGCACCCAGCACCCCGAGTACTGAGCACTGAGCACCCTGAGTACTGAGCAACCAGCACCCCTAGTACTGAGCACTGAGCACCCTGAGTACTGAGCACCCAGCACCCTGAGCACTGAGAACCCTGAGTACTGAGCACCGAGCACCCTGAGTACTGAGCACCCAGCACCCTGAGCACTGAGCACGGAGCACCCCGAGGACTGAGCACCCAGCACCCTGAGTACAGAGCACCCAGCACCCCGTGTACTGAGCACCCAGCACCCGGAGCACTGAGCACCCAGCACCCTGAGTACTGAGCACTGATCACCATGAGCACTGAACACCCAGCACCCTGAGTACTGAGCACCCAGCAGCCTGAGCACTGAGCACCCAGCTCCCTGAGCACTGAGCACCCAGCACGCTGAGTACTGAGCACCCAGCACCCTGAGTACTGAGTACCCAGCACCCTGAGCACTGAGCACCCAGCACCCTGAGTACTGAGCACCGAGCACCCTGAGTACTGAGCACCCAGCACCCTTAGTACTGAGCACCCAGCACCCTGAGCACTGAGCACCCAGCACCCTGAGTACTGAGCACCCAGCACCACCCTCAGCACTGAGCACCCAGTACCCCGAGCACTGAGCACCCAGCACCCTGAGCACTGAGCACCCAGCACCCTGAGTACTGAGCACCCAGCACCCCGAGTACTGAGCACCGAGCACCTCGAGCACTGAGCACCCAGCACCCTGAGTACTGAGCACCCAGCACCCTGAGTACTGAGCACCCAGCACCACCCTCAGCACTGAGCACCCAGTACCCCGAGCACTGAGCACCCAGCACCCTGAGCACTGAGCACCCAGCACCCTGAGTACTGAGCACCCAGCACCCCGAGTACTGAGCACCCAGCACCCCGAGCACTGAGCACCCAGCAACCTGAGTACTGAGAACAGATCACCCTGAGTACTGAGCACCCAGCACCCTGAGTACTGAGCCCCCAGCACCCTGAGTACTGAGCACCCAGCACCCCGAGCACTGAGCACCCAGCACCCCGAGAATGAGCACCCAGCACCCTGAGTACTGAGAACCGAGCAGCCTGAGTACTGAGCACCCAGCACCCTGAGTACTGAGCCCCTAGAACCCTGAGAATGAGCACGCAGCACCATGAGTACTGAGCACCCAGCACCCGGAGTATTGAGCACTAAGCACCCAGAGCACTGAGAACCCAGCACCCCGAGCACGGAGCACCCAGGACCGCGAGCACTGAATACTGAGCACCCAGCACACTGAGTACTGAGCACCGAGCTCCCCGAGCACTGAGCACCCTGAGTACTGAGCACCCAGCACCCCGATCACTGAGCACCCAGCACCCTGAGCACTGAGCACCCAGCACCCTGAGCACTGAGCACCCAGCACCCTGAGTACTGAGCACCCAGCATGCTGAGTACTGAGCACCCAGCACCCCGAGCACTGAGCAACCAGCACCCTGAGTACTGAGCACTGAGCACCCAGCACCCCGAGCACTGAGCACCCAGCACCCTGTGTACTGAGCACTGAGCACCCTGAGTACTAAGCACCCAGCACCCTGAGTACTGAGCACCCAGGACCCTGAGCACTGAGCACCGAGCACCCCGAGCACTGAGCACCCAGCACCCTGAGAACTCAGCACCCAGCACCCCGAGCACTGAGCACCCAGCACCCTGAGCACTGAGCACCCAGCACCCTGAGCACGGAGCACCCCGAGGACTGAGCACCCAGCACCCTGAGCACTGAGCACCCAGCACCTTGAGTACTGAGCACCGAGCACCCCGAGCACTAAGCACCCAGCACCCTGAGTACTGAGCACCCAGCACCCTGAGCACTGAGCACATAGCACCCTGAGCACTGAGCAGCCAGCACCCCGAGCACGGAGCACCCAGCACCCTGAGTAGTGAGCACAGATCACCCTGATCACTGAGCACCCAGCACCCCGAGCACTGAGCACCCAGCACCCTGAGTACTGAGCACCCAGCACCCTGAGCACTGAGCACCGAGCACCCTGAGTACTGAACACCCAGCACCCTGAGCACTGAGCACTGAGCACCCAGCACCCTGAGCACTGAGCACTGAGCACCCAGCACCCCGAGCACTGAGCACCCAGCACCCTGAGCACCCAGCACCCTGAGCACTGAGCACCCTGAGCACTGAGCACCCTGAGCACTGAGCACTGAGCACCCAGCACCCTGAGTACTGAGCACCCAACACTCTGAGCACTGAGCACCCAGCACGCTGAGTACTGACCACCGATCACCCTGAGCACTGAGCACCTAGGACCCCGAGCACTGAGCACCCAGCACCCTGAGTACAGAGCACCCAGCACCCCGTGTACTGAGCACCCAGGACCCCGAGCACTGAGCACCCAGCACCCTGAGTACTGAGCACCGATCACCATGAGCACTGAGCACCCAGCACCCTGAGTACTGAGCACCCAGCAGCCTGAGCACTGAGCACCCAGCACCCTGAGCACTGAGCACCCAGCACCCTGAGTACTGAGCACCCAGCACCCTGAGTACTGAGCACCGCGCACCCTGAGTACTGAGCACGGAGCACCCTTAGTACTGAGCACCCAGCACCCTGAGCACTGAGCACCCAGCACCCTGAGTACTGAGCACCCAGCACCACCCTCAGCACTGAGCACCCAGCACCCCGAGCACTGAACACCCAGCACCCTGAGGACTGAGCACCCAGCACCCTGAGTACTGAGCACCCAGCACCCCGAGTACTGAGCACCGAGCACCCCGAGCACTGAGCACCCAGCACCCTGAGTACTGAGCACCCAGCACCCTGAGTACTGAGCACTGAGCACCCCGAGTACTGAGCACCCAGAACCCCGAGCACTGAGCACCCAGCACCCTGAGTACTGAGAACCGAGCACCCTGAGTACTGAGCACCCAGCACCCTGAGTACTGAGCCCCTAGCACCCTGAGAATGAGCACCCAGCACCATGAGTACTGAGCACCCAGCACCCTGAGTACTGAGCACTAAGCACCCAGAGCACTGAGCACCCAGCACCCTGAGCACGGAGCACCCAGGACCCCGAGCACTGAGAACTGAGCACCCAGCACCCTGAGTAATGAGCACCGAGCTCCCTGAGCACTGAGCACCCTGAGTACTAAGCACCCAGCACCCCAATCACTGAGCAACCAGCACCCTGAGCAGTGTGACACCAGCACCCTGAGCACTGAGCACCCAGCACCCTGAGTATTGAGCACCCAGCACGCTGAGTACTGAGCACCCAGCACCCCGAGCACTGAGCACCCAGCACCCTGAGTACTGAGCACTGAGCACCCAGCACCCCGAGCACTGAGCACCCAGCACCCTGTGTACTGATCACTGAGCACCCTGAGTACTAAGCACCCAGCACCATGAGTACTGAGCACCCAGGACCCTGAGCACTGAGCACCGAGCACCCCGAGCACTGAGCACCCAGCACCCTGAGCACTCAGCACCCAGCACCCCGAGCACTGAGCACCCAGCACCCTGAGCACTGAGCACCCAGCACCCTGAGCACCCCGAGGACTGAGCACCCAGCACCCTGAGCACTGAGCACCCAGCACCTTGAGTACTGAGCACCGAGCACCCCGAGCACTAAGCACCCAGCACCCTGAGTACAGAGCACCCAGCACCCTAAGCACTGAGCACCCAGCACCCTGAGCACTGAGCACCCAGCACCCCGAGCACGGAGCACCCAGCACCCTGAGTACTGAGCACCCAACACCCAGAGTACTGAGCACCCAGCACCCTGAGCACTGAGCACCCAGCACCCTGAGTACTGAGCACCCAGCACACTGAGTACTGAGCACCCAGCACCCTGAGCACTGAGCACCCGGGGGACTGAGCACCCAGCACCCTGAGCACAGAGCACCGATCACCCTGAGCACTGAGCACCCAGCACCCCGAGCACTGAGCACCCAGCACACTGAGTACTGAGCACCCAGCACCCCGAGTACTGAGCACCCAGCATCCTGAGTACTGAGCACCCAGCACCCCGAGCACTGAGCACTCAGCACCCTGAGTACTGAGCACCCTGAGTACTGAGCACTGAGCACCGAGCACCCTGAGTACTGAGCACCCTGAGGACTGAGCACCCAGCACCCTGAGCACTGAGCACCCAGCACCCTGAGTACTGAGCACTGATCACCCTGAGCACTGAGCACCCAGCACCCCGAGCACTGAGCACCCAGCACCCTGAGTACTGAGCACCCAACACCCTGAGCACTGAGCACCGAGCACCCTGAGTACTGAACAACCAGCACCCTGAGCACTGAGCACTGAGCACCCAGCACCCTGAGCACTGAGCAATGAGCACCCAGCACCCCGAGCACTGAGCACCCAGCACCCTGAGCACCCAGCACCCTGAGCACTGAGCACCCTGAGCACTGAGCACTCTGAGCACTGAGCACTGAGCAACCAGCACCCTGAGTACTGAGCACCCAACACTCTGAGCACTGAGAACCCAGCACGCTGAGTACTGAGCACTGTGCACACAGCACCCTGAGTACTGAGCACCTAGCACCCCGAGCACTGAGCACCCAGCACCCCGAGCACTGCGCACTGAGCACACTGAGCACTGAGCACCCAGCACCCCGAGTACTGAGCACTGAGCACCCTGAGTACTGAGCAACCAGCACCCCTAGTACTGAGCACTTAGCACCCTGAGTACTGAGCACCCAGCACCCTGAGCACTGAGAACCCTGAGTACTGAGCACCGAGCACCCTGAGTACTGAGCACCCAGCACCCTGAGCACTGAGCACGGAGCACCCCGAGGACTGAGCACCCAGCACCCTGAGTACAGAGCACCCAGCACCCCGTGTACTGAGCACCCAGCACCCGGAGCACTGAGCACCCAGCACCCTGAGTACTGAGCACTGATCACCATGAGCACTGAGCACCCAGCACCCTGAGTACTGAGCACCCAGCAGCCTGAGCACTGAGCACCCAGCTCCCTGAGCACTGAGCACCCAGCACCCTGAGTACTGAGCACCCAGCACCCTGAGTACTGAGTACCCAGCACCCTGAGCACTGAGCACCCAGCACCCTGAGTACTGAGCACCGAGCACCCTGAGTACTGAGCACCCAGCACCCTTAGTACTGAGCACCCAGCACCCTGAGCACTGAGCACCCAGCACCCTGAGTACTGAGCACCCAGCACCACCCTCAGCACTGAGCACCCAGTACCCCGAGCACTGAGCACCCAGCACCCTGAGCACTGAGCACCCAGCACCCTGAGTACTGAGCACCCAGCACCCCGAGTACTGAGCACCGAGCACCTCGAGCACTGAGCACCCAGCACCCTGAGTACTGAGCACCCAGCACCCTGAGTACTGAGCACCCAGCACCACCCTCAGCACTGAGCACCCAGTACCCCGAGCACTGAGCACCCAGCACCCTGAGCACTGAGCACCCAGCACCCTGAGTACTGAGCACCCAGCACCCCGAGTACTGAGCACCCAGCACCCCGAGCACTGAGCACCCAGCAACCTGAGTACTGAGAACAGATCACGCTGAGTACTGAGCACCCAGCACCCTGAGTACTGAGCCCCCAGCACCCTGAGTACTGAGCACCCAGCACCCCGAGCACTGAGCACCCAGCACCCCGAGAATGAGCACCCAGCACCCTGAGTACTGAGAACCGAGCAGCCTGAGTACTGAGCACCCAGCACCCTGAGTACTGAGCCCCTAGAACCCTGAGAATGAGCACGCAGCACCATGAGTACTGAGCACCCAGCACCCGGAGTATTGAGCACTAAGCACCCAGAGCACTGAGAACCCAGCACCCCGAGCACGGAGCACCCAGGACCGCGAGCACTGAATACTGAGCACCCAGCTCACTGAGTACTGAGCACCGAGCTCCCCGAGCACTGAGCAACCTGAGTACTGAGCACCCAGCACCCCGATCACTGAGCACCCAGCACCCTGAGCACTGAGCACCCAGCACCCTGAGCACAGAGCACCCAGCACCCTGAGTACTGAGCACCCAGCATGCTGAGTACTGAGCACCCAGCACCCCGAGCACTGAGCAACCAGCACCCTGAGTACTGAGCACTGAGCACCCAGCACCCCGAGCACTGAGCACCCAGCACCCTGTGTACTGAGCACTGAGCACCCTGAGTACTAAGCACCCAGCACCCTGAGTACTGAGCACCCAGGACCCTGAGCACTGAGCACCGAGCACCCCGAGCACTGAGCACCCAGCACCCTGAGAACTCAGCACCCAGCACCCCGAGCACTGAGCACCCAGCACCCTGAGCACTGAGCACCCAGCACCCTGAGCACGGAGCACCCCGAGGACTGAGCACCCAGCACCCTGAGCACTGAGCACCCAGCACCTTGAGTACTGAGCACCGAGCACCCCGAGCACTAAGCACCCAGCACCCTGAGTACTGAGCACCCAGCACCCTGAGCACTGAGCACATAGCACCCTGAGCACTGAGCAGCCAGCACCCCGAGCACGGAGCACCCAGCACCCTGAGTACTGAGCACCCAACACCCAGAGTACTGAGCACCCAGCACCCTGAGCACTGAGCACCCAGCACCCCGAGTACTGAGCACCCAGCACCCTGAGTACTGAGCACCCAGCACCCTGAGCACTGAGCACCCGGAGGACTGAGCACCCAGCACCCTGAGCACTGAGCACCCGGAGGACTGAGCACCCAGCACCCTGAGCACTGAGCACCGATCACCCTGAGCACTGAGCACCCAGCACCCCGAGTACTGAGCACCCAGCACCCTGAGTACTGAGCACCCAGCACCCTGAGCACTGAGCACCCGGAGGACTGAGCACCCAGCACCCTGAGTACTGAGCACCCAGCACCCCGAGTACTGAGCACCCAGCACCCTGAGTACTGAGCACCCAGCACCCCGAGCACTGAGCACCCAGCACCCTGAGTACTGAGCACCCTGAGTACTGAGCACTGAGCACCGAGCACCCTGAGGACTGAGCACCCAGGACCCGGAGCACTGAGCACCCAGCACCCTGAGTAGTGAGCACAGATCACCCTGATCACTGAGCACCCAGCACCCCGAGCACTGAGCACCCAGCACCCTGAGTACTGAGCACCCAGCACCCTGAGCACTGAGCACCGAGCACCCTGAGTACTGAACACCCAGCACCCTGAGCACTGAGCACTGAGCACCCAGCACCCTGAGCACTGAGCACTGAGCACCCAGCACCCCGAGCACTGAGCACCCAGCACCCTGAGCACCCAGCACCCTGAGCACTGAGCACCCTGAGCACTGAGCACCCTGAGCACTGAGCACTGAGCACCCAGCACCCTGAGTACTGAGCACCCAACACTCTGAGCACTGAGCACCCAGCACGCTGAGTACTGAGCACCGATCACCCTGAGCACTGAGCACCTAGGACCCCGAGCACTGAGCACCCAGCACCCTGAGTACAGAGCACCCAGCACCCCGTGTACTGAGCACCCAGCACCCCGAGCACTGAGCACCCAGCACCCTGAGTACTGAGCACCGATCACCATGAGCACTGAGCACCCAGCACCCTGAGTACTGAGCACCCAGCAGCCTGAGCACTGAGCACCCAGCACCCTGAGCACTGAGCACCCAGCACCCTGAGTACTGAGCACCCAGCACCCTGAGTACTGAGCACCGCGCACCCTGAGTACTGAGCACCCAGCACCCTTAGTACTGAGCACCCAGCACCCTGAGCACTGAGCACCCAGCACCCTGAGTACTGAGCACCCAGCACCACCCTCAGCACTGAGCACCCAGCACCCCGAGCACTGAACACCCAGCACCCTGAGGACTGAGCACCCAGTACCCTGAGTACTGAGCACCCAGCACCCCGAGTACTGAGCACCGAGCACCCCGAGCACTGAGCACCCAGCACCCTGAGTACTGAGCACCCAGCACCCTGAGTACTGAGCACTGAGCACCCCGAGTACTGAGCACCCAGAACCCCGAGCACTGAGCACCCAGCACCCTGAGTACTGAGAACCGAGCACCCTGAGTACTGAGCACCCAGCACCCTGAGTACTGAGCCCCTAGCACCCTGAGAATGAGCACCCAGCACCATGAGTACTGAGCACCCAGCACCCTGAGTACTGAGCACTAAGCACCCAGAGCACTGAGCACCCAGCACCCTGAGCACGGAGCACCCAGGACCCCGAGCACTGAGAACTGAGCACCCAGCACCCTGAGTAATGAGCACCGAGCTCCCTGAGCACTGAGCACCCTGAGTACTAAGCACCCAGCACCCCAATCACTGAGCAACCAGCACCCTGAGCAGTGTGACACCAGCACCCTGAGCACTGAGCACCCAGCACCCTGAGTATTGAGCACCCAGCACGCTGAGTACTGAGCACCCAGCACCCCGAGCACTGAGCACCCAGCACCCTGAGTACTGAGCACTGAGCACCCAGCACCCCGAGCACTGAGCACCCAGCACCCTGTGTACTGATCACTGAGCACCCTGAGTACTAAGCACCCAGCACCATGAGTACTGAGCACCCAGGACCCTGAGCACTGATCACCGAGCACCCCGAGCACTGAGCACCCAGCACCCTGAGCACTAAGCACCCAGCACCCCGAGCACTGAGCACCCAGCACCCCGAGCACGGAGCACCCAGCACCCCGAGCACGGAGCACCCAGCACCCTGAGTACTGAGCACCCAGCACCCTGAGCACTGAGCACCCAGCACCCTGAGCACTGAGCACCCAGCACCCCGAGCACGGAGCACCCAGCACCCTGAGTACTGAGCACCCAACACCCAGAGTACTGAGCACCCAGCACCCTGAGCACTGAGCACCCAGCACCCTGAGTACTGAGCACCAAGCACACTGAGTACTGAGCACCCAGCACCCTGAGCACTGAGCACCCGGGGGACTGAGCACCCAGCACCCTGAGCACTGAGCACCCGGGGGACTGAGCACCCAGCACCCTGAGCACGGAGCACCCCGAGGACTGAGCACCCAGCACCCTGAGCACTGAGCACCCAGCACCTTGAGTACTGAGCACCGAGCACAACGAGCACTGAGCACCCAGCACACTGAGTACTGAGCACCCAGCACCCTGAGCACTGAGCACCCAGCTCCCTGAGCACTGAGCACGCAGCACCCCGAGCACTGAGCACCCAGCACCCTGAGTACTGAGCACAGAGCACCCTGAGCACTGAGCACCCAGCACCCTGAGCACTGAGCACCCAGCACCACAGCCCTGAGCACCCAGCACCCCGAGCACTGAGCACCCAGCACCCTGAGCACTGAGCACCCAGCACCCTGAGTACTGAGCAACCAGCAACCTGAGTACTGAGCACCCAGCACCCTAAGTACTGAGCACTCAGCACCCTGAGTACTGAGCACCGAGCACACCGAGCAATGAGCACCCAGCACCCTGAGTACTGAGCACCCGGAGGACTGAGCACCCAGCACCCTGAGCACTGAGCACCGATCACCCTGAGCAGTGAGCACCCAGCACCCCGAGCACTGAGCACCCAGCACCCTGAGTACTGAGCACCCAGCACCCCGAGTACTGAGCACCCAGCACCCTGAGTACTGAGCACCCAGCACCCCGAGCACTGAGCACCCAGCACCCTGAGTACTGAGCACCCTGATTACTGAGCACTGAGCACCGAGCATCCTGAGTACTGAGCACCCAGCACGCCGAGCACTGAGCACCCAGCACCCTGAGCACTGAGCACCCAGCACCCTGAGCACTGAGCACCCAGCACCCTGAGTACTGAGCACCCAGCACCCTGAGTACTGAGTACCCAGCACCCTGAGCTCTGAGCACCCAGCACCCTGAGTACTGAGCACCGAGCACCCTGAGTACTGAGCACCCACCCCCCTTAGTACTGAGCACCCAGCACCCTGAGCACTGAGCACCCAGCACCCTGAGTACTGAGCACCCAGCACCACCCTCAGCACTGAGCACCCAGCACACCGAGCACTGAGCACCCAGCACCCTGAGCACTGAGCACCCTGATTACTGAGCACTGAGCACCGAGCATCCTGAGTACTGAGCACCCAGCACCCCGAGCACTGAGCACCCAGCACCCTGAGCACTGAGCACCCAGCACCCTGAGCACTGAGCACCCAGCACCCTGAGTACTGAGCACTCAGCACCCTGAGTACTGAGTACCCAGCACCCTGAGCTCTGAGCACCC